>NC_092382.1:40408056-40606150 GCF_030028105.1 Mobula birostris | reverse complement strand
TGTGAGGTGGTACACTTTGGAAGGACAAATTCCAAGGCAGAGTACAAAATAAATGGCAGGATACTTGGTAGTGTGGAGGAGCAGAGGGATCTGGGGGTATATTTCTGCAGATCACTGAAAGTTGCCTCACAGGTAGATAGGGTAGTTAAAAGAGGATATGGGGTGTTAGGCTTCATAAGTCGAATTATAGAGTTTAAGAATCGCGAGGTAATGGAGGAGCTCTATCAAACTCTGTTTAGGCCACACTTGGAGTACTGTGTGTAGTTTTGGTCACCTCACTATAGGAAGGATGCGGGCGCATTGGAAATGGTACAGAGGAGATTTACCAGGTTGCTGCCTGCTTTAGAGCGTATGCATTATGATCAGAGATTAAGGGAGCTAGGGCTTCAGTCTTTGGCGAGAAGGAGGATGAGAGGAGACATGATAGAGGTATACAAGATATTAAGAAGAATAAATAGAATGGACAGCAAGCGCCTCTTCCCCGAGGCACCACTGCTCAATACAAGATGACATGGCTTTCAGGTATGGGGCGGGAAGTTCAAGGGGGATATCAGAGGAAGGGTTTTGACTGAGAGACTGGTTGGTGCGTGGAAGCACTGCTTGAGTCAGTTTTGGAAGCAGATACACTAGTGAAATTTATTAGACTACTAGACAGGTATATGGAGGAAATTGTGTTGGGGGTTAAATGGGAGGCAGGGTTTAAGGGTTGGCACAACATTGTGAGCCGTAGCGCTTGCACTGTGTTGTACTGTTATATGTTCTATGCTCTACGAGAAGAAGGCGGAAGCCGAGTAGTCTGGGTCACAGTCTGAGTTGCCCGTAGCTGGGCCGGTGATTTCAGAGGCAGGGTTCTCTCATACCTGAGGAATGAGGGGAAAGAGTGGTCGGATTTGGAAAATTTAATTAGTCCACGTCCTCCAGTCAAGAGTAACACTTCTGAGTTGGGATCAGCCCTTACTTCCCTGGCGAATAAGTGGTCCAGTGCATAGGCAGAGGGTTCCCGCCAGAGGCTAAGAATATTCCGTGGAATTATGTGCACTCCCGAGGGGGAAAGTAGTATGAGACGTGTGTGGAGCAGATCTCTCAGTTGTTAGATGAGTGGCAGTGCTCTGATGACGAAAAGCAACACAGATTGGTTGAAGGTTTGAAGGTGTTGGCGGCTGATATAGTGAGAGCCGTGAAAACAAGCCAACCCTCTGCTACACTTGCTGAGTGCTGTATCTACACGCATTAGAGAGCGCTTTTGGTACGACAGGGAGCCCACTGGAACTTATGGAGGGTTTCAAAATATGCGCCAGGAAAATGGGAAGAAGCTTTCTGCTTACATTTTTCGGCAGTTAAATTGTTTGCGTCGCCGGGGCGTCATTCAGGCGGCTGAGGTGGATAAGTTAAGGACGGATCGGAGAGCCAAGCGCGCCCATTCCCAGGACACGATTGCTTGGGGTCTCCGACAGTCCCGTAAAACGCGCCCTCCTCCCTCATATGTTGAGCTGCTCAGAGAGGTGCGGAAGGAAGAGAACGTATCGGAGGCGCGGGAGCACTCCGTCAGCAGGTAAAGTCCACGGTAGTAGCCCCTTGTGGTGAAGTGACCGCGGCCAGCCCAACGGTAAAGGAGATGGTGAAGGAGATGGAGGCAGAACTGAGAACTGAGATGTCCCGGGTGGATGATCGGACTGGTAGAGAGCCCCCCCCCCCCCCCCCACAAGGGGACGGATTACGCAGAGGGCTGCGGGTGGCCGGGGTTCCGTGAGCGAAGGGACGGCCGGCAGAGTCTGCTTTAAAATTGTATATTTCGTTGTCATACAAAACATCATAGAAGCATACTTGCTTCACGGTCTATAAACCATTGGACATTCAGTGCCGTAGAAGGATATCATTAGACTCTCCTGTCGGCACCGTTCCGTCTAGCAACTGAATACAAGCGGCATATGATTATGCAACTTCAGACTCCTTATCAAATGAACAGTGACCAGTATTAAATTAAAGTAGAAGTCACTAATGTCTTCGTTGTAAGTGTAACAAATTACTTTTGTCCGTACTATGTGATCATATATTCCATAAACACTCGCTTTCTCTGGTCTGCCCGGATTGTACCACAACCCGATGTAATGATAAAAAGAACAGACAACGAGCCTTCTTCCCCAGCAGCTTGAATGTTTACTAATATCCTTGTGCAAAAGAAACATCATATGATCTTGATGTTTATTTGCTAGAAATCCCATCAATAATACCAATATTATCGTACTGACTGTGCAGTTTTGTATCTTGCTGAGCACTGAGCAGCTTTATTTGCTGCATGTGAGCGGGCATTAACAATTCAGTATATTACGAATGTTGTCGCACTCTCCCTTCGTAACGCGTGACAATGGGATCAATGATAGTTGGACATTATCTTTGGTCGCAAACACGAGGAAATCTGCAGATGCTGGAACTTCAAGCAACACACATCAAAGTTGCTGGTGAACGCAGCAGGCCAGGCAGCATCTCTAGGAAGAGGTACAGTCGACGCTTCGGGCCGCGACACTTCATCAGGACTAACTCAAAGAAGAGCTAGTAAGATCTTTAGTCGAATAGTTCTGCCGAGTGACGTACTTTGAAAGTGTAGAAAAATCTGCTTATTGAAAGCAAGAGCCCGTAATCTTTCTGAAGTTCCAGCATGACACTCATTGTGTCTGCTTCGTATCCGCTGTTCTGCAGTTCCAATCCAGGTAGTGGCTCTCCATCAGGTCGGAGAGATGAGTTTGATTGTCATCGGCTGAGACTTCGGACAGATTCATCAAGACTGTGTTTCACATCCATCCGCATTTGCAATGAACTCTTCCTTTTCTCTTTTGGAGCAATGTTTACAAATCATTCCAAGATCTTCAGCAATAGCGTGTTTTATTTTATCTTTTGCAAACATGTGGCGTATTTCATAATTCGGCATGTGCTGAACTGAAACCGCTTAACTACTACTATTCCTGACTGCAATTAATCTGATTTGTGATGTGCAATAATTCGCTTTGTTGTTGTACACAGCCAGGTTGAATCAAAGCAAACCTGAACATTTATTAGGAACAATCTTCACAATACGTTTAAGTGTTTAAATATGTTAAATGCGTGCATACATAATATTTCAACAATTATATTTCCTATGTCATTACCAGTATGCGAGATCAGAACAAGAAGCTGCCTTATAAAGCTGTAATTGATGTAGACTCGATATTATTATACTACCCCATGCGTTCCATGATCTGCACCACTGGATACAAGCTGGACCTCCTTTCATACTTTAGGTTCTTTATGCACTGCTCCACTGAACAATGTCCGGAATTAATTTTGTGCGGATAAACCAAATTAAAGAGATGTAAATCGCCCCTTTCCTCCGCCAGCCTGCAGTTCACACGTGAGTATGGTTAGTCCATCTGCTTCGCCCACTACTCCCCCTCCACCCCACCGGTCAGGGCCAGGTGCAGATGTGGGAGTAGGTAAGTATGGTCCTATGAGCAGATGCGGTATATCACAAGTCCTGGTTACGCGATCATTGACGCCAAACAGGCGATCTTTGAAGAGTGCTGATTATCCCTGGAGACCTCGAACACGGGGGCGATTTTTTGCCGTTTTTCTCATTCACATTAACGATCAAAATGAAATTGTATTTGAGGTTGTGGAAGAGATTCTGGGGAGGGTACGACAAGTTACACCCGGGGTCTAATGTCCTAGTGGGCAGGTTGGATCGAGTTTTTTTCTGGTCAGTTTATCTTAATTTGGCATGGGGCAGGGAACCGGTGTGATAATGCTGAAGATGCGGCAGTTGTTTGAGAAACAGAGACAATGTGTAACGAGACCGCTGGAAGGGAAAGACTGATGATGGATCAAAATTGCTATCAAGAAGATGAATGCAAGATAAAAAAGGTGGACAAAATTGAAATGGGCGAATACCGGACTAATCGTGTTATATTTGAATGCGTGTTGTTCACTGGATATTGTAGAAGAACTTCCAGCAGAGCTACATATTGGCATACGTGTGTAAGCTGTGGAAAGAAGAAATGAATCATAGAACGGAAATTATAGCTAGGAGCTTAATGTGACTGATATACATTGCAGCAAATGTCCAGGAAAGAATGTGGAAGGGGCGGTGTTGCTGTGTTGGTTCAAAATGAAACCGTATCATTGGAAAGAGGTAATACAGGGTCGTAAGGCGTTGTATCATTGTGGATAGAGCTAACGAACCGTAAGGATCTTAATGTGACTTTTAGAGAGACCCCACAGTCAAGAGTAGGGATGTGCTATACAAATTACAACGGGAGATAGAACTCCATGCCTAAAGGTTAATATTACAATCGTCATGAGGGATTTAAATATTCAGCAAGACTGGGAAAATCATGTTGGTGCTGGATTCCAACAGTGAGAATTTCAACAATGTCTACGTGATGTTTTTTTTTAAGAGTAGCTCGAAGTTAAGCCCACTGCGGTATCAACGATTCTGGACTGTGTAATGAGCCGGAGTTAATTGGAGAGATTGATCAAAGAACGCTTTGGAGAAATTGATCACAGTCTGATCTAATTCACCCTGAAATTTGAGAAGAAAGAGCTAAAGTGGGATGCATTAGGATTACTATGGAGTAAATGGAATTATATCGGCATGAGAGAAGAGCTGGCCAAAATTGGCCTGGAAAAGCACACTGGCAGCAATGAACAGCACGGCAGCAATGGCTGTAATTTCCGGAAGGTATCTGGAAGACACAGGATATATGCTTCCGAAAGAGGAGATGTCTTCTAAAGGAAAGATGGTACAACCATGGCGAACAAGAGAAGTCAAAGCCAACATAATAGCCATAGAGTAGGTTTGCAATACAGCAAGAATTACTGGGAAGCATGATGATTTTCTGATGCCAACGGAAGGCAACCAATAAGTCATTAAGAAGTAAAAAAAAAATATGGAAGCCAATAAAATTAAAGAAGTTAACAAAAGTTTCTTGAGATACACTCTGGAAGAAAGGCAAGAGTGGATATTGGACCGCAGGAAAGCGATGACCAAGCGGTAGCATGGGAGATAATTGAATGGCGGAGGTCCGGAAAAAGTATTCTACATCAATTTTCACTGTGACACTGCCAGTATGGTGGAAGATCCAGTTGTTAGGGGTCATGAAATGAAACCAACAGTCTATACAATAATTCCAAAATCAGAGTTGCTAAATAGATAATGTTCTGCATATCTACGAAGAAATATCCTGTCACATTACAAATCCTTCAATGTTACCTGAATCGTCATGGCAATAATCCTTCAGTAGTCACTTTAGCATAGTAGCACACGAGTTTGTACACCAAGTTTTTTTTTAAGTTGCGTATGTTGTGAAGTTTTAATTAAACGGAGGACATTATACACATTGTTTTGAAGGGAATTTGGTGCACGACATTGTTGTCCAATTTAACACCACTTTATGCTGAGTGAAGGATTACCCCCTTAGTAATAATGATCAGTTAGGCACAGGCACATTCTGTACTTACTGTATCAGCTGAAACACAGGTGAATTTACACAACCGAAAACCTGAGTGAACACGTAGTAATTTCCCAGACACCACACTCCACCCCGCACCACACCAATGAATAACCAAAGAATGTAAACCCTGGGGAAGGAGCCTACACTGGCCAGGTGCTCTTCCTTGTCCCGATGTCATCCATGTGATTTTTTTTTTACTTCAGCTCCTTTGCATCCGAAGCTTTATTTTGGAAGCTACGCTAACTGGTGACTGAAGATAATGGTAACATGCCACCAACGTAACCTATCTTGTTCGCTCTATCACATTACGAGGTTCACCCTCAGCGCTGGTGAACTAGGAGCACAAATAACCTGGTATACCTGCCGAACAGGTGCCCGCCACCCTTCAATTGCCAGTGGGAATTTCATTTTACTCGAATCCGGAGTCTCTCTGCCCACACGACACCCCCTTCGCCCCACGCCCCCCCCCCCAAATATATATATATACTTGCTCCCGTGGTGAATTTTAGCTATAACTGCTCAGATGACTAACTTCGCACCAATCTTTCTGCCATATTCTGCATTTTAAATAATGATCCTTGTTGATATCTGTATTTTGACAGCTTTCAGCATTGCCCTGATAGATGTGTCTGGACAGCCGTGAGCTGAGAACCGTAATCATTACGCTATGTCTGAATGTCCCTTGTGCTCATGCACTGTGTTTCATTATGATGTTCCGAGCTTTGATCTCTGATATCACTCGTCCTTCAACATCGCCCACTCCAGCACACTTTCAATGGCTTCACTGGAACAGCAACTCGAAAGTTGTTCGGCAAACATTTTTGTGCTGATTGTGAAGTTGTTGAATATCACCGCTCAGGGAATAATGACCCTGGGATGTATGATTAAAGATCCCACAGGAGCGTTCACTTGAATTTAGTTCAATAATTTTCATTCAATAATCTTGTCTCGGAAACATCGATATTTAAATGTAATAGAATGCCGCCAACTATTGTTTCGCTTGTGCATTTTCGCCATTAATTGTTCTCTCTCTGATCAGTCTGTCCCTCTCTGTGACTCCAACCCGATATTAATTCTCAAATATTGGGATTGTTTATTGTCATTGGGATTGTTTATTGTCACCCACGAACATAATGGAGAACGAAACCATTATTACCTGATGCCGATGCAGCTGTAAAAAAATAAAGTAAGTCTAAAAACGCAATAAATATCAATATAAACTTATACTATAAAATAAAACGTACAATGAGGTAGTAAAAACATAGGGTTAATTTATATACGTGGACTGAGTGTATGTACTTAAATCGATGCTAGTTGCGGGAGTATCTTAACATCAGATGACTCTGACAGAAAATGATAAAGTAATAAACTGAATGACCTCTAAAATGTGCCGACGGCCAGAGCGTTATACGGCATAATTGCAAAGACATTTCGCACAATACATTAAACCGTTTCGTACCAATCAATTCCCACGTGCCGCGAGTCAGTGTCATAACGGGGGCGATGGTGGCGGTGCCAAATGGAAGACGCAGTCACTGAAGAACAAAGAACTGGACTGGACTAGAGTTAGGGACGGGATAGGACATAGACTAGGAACTGGTACAGGAACACAGACTTAGGCTATGACTTTGGCTAGGAAAGCGGGACCAGGACAAGGAACTGGGAACTTGGCGCCTGGACTTGGACTCCGAGCCAGAGACTGGATAAGGACCCAGAACCTGCGTCTTGACCCCGGAACTAGGCGAGGACATGACGTGGCTACAGGACAGGACATGGCTTGGGTTCTTCAAGGCTTGGCTGCAGGACTAGACGAGGCTTGGGTTCTTCGAGGCTTGGCTACAGGACTAGACGAGGAACTCCTGCACAGGACAAAGCACATGGACAGGACGAGAAGCCGAAGCCTTGATGTGGTCTTGGGAGAACAGGAAAACAGAACACAGAGCCGGGACCCCTCCTTGGGAACAGGACTTGGGGCCGGGCCTCTATACGGAGTCAGGACCCCTCCTTTGGAGCGGGACGTGGGGCCGGGCTCGTACCCAGAACATAGAGAGGCGGTTGGCAACAAAAGGTAGCGGCAAACGGCCGGACCTACTTAGTGAAGGCGTTAACACAGACAGTTCCCAACTTAAGGTAGCGGTACACGGCCGGACCTACCTAGCGAAGGCGAGGATACACAGACTGTTCCTAATTCAAAGTAGCAGCACACGGCCGGACCTACCTAGCGAAGGCGAGGACAGAAACAGACAGTTCCAAACAACGATAGACAGTTCCTTATCTTGGCATACCAAGGCTCCGGTCTTGCTCCGGCGGTAGAACTTGACAGAGATCCAGGCGAAGACGCCGACAAGGCTGCAGGCAAGTCTTCCGGCCAAGGCATCAGGTAAAGGTTGCAGGCAAGGCTTCAGGCAAGGCTTCAGAAGGAAGGGGAGGGGAAGAGAAGGGAAGGGAACAGTCCAGCAGCCAGAGGCTGAATCCTGAAGCTATTTATGAAGCCAGCCCAAACGAGATCAGGTGCCTCAACGGAAACCGTTGAAAACTGGAAAGCCTGGAATAAGGAACGATGGACCGGAACGTGAACCGGAATGCGGACTTCACGGACCGGACCATGACAGTCAGAGAGAGATAAATTAAGAAACATTTGGATATCTAGGCAGAAAATCTCATTTGGTATCATTTTGAGTTTATCAGATGGAAAAAGATTCGCTTCTCTGCAGGAGAAAGTATCTCAGATATGCATCCACTGTTCATACAAAATGGTTAACCGAGCTTAAAAGAGATGCGGTAAGGTTGTGAACGAGCAACAGATATTTCCTTTTCAGTTCTTCAGTCATGAAGCGAGCCTCTGCTGCATCCGGGTTTCTCGTATATCTCGGAATATCTGTGGTACGGGGTCTTCGAAGGGTCAACATCTAAGTAGTAGCTATCGGAAATTGTTTAGGATTGCACAATTGGTGAAGAATCTGGCAGCAGAGGGGATCTTCTCTTTCAATAATACAATGAACCAATTACTCTGTGGTCTACGGAATACTGGCTTAATAGTACTGGTCCACGGCACCAAATCTGTTGAGAAGCTTTGCACTGGTGAATATTTATGTAAAACATTCATTTGCGACCTTCGCTACCACTTCCGGCTCTAGGCACATGTTTCTTTCCTCTGTCTTCTTGATGTTGTGTGGAAGGTTGAAGTCCATCCTCTCTGTCTGTAGATTCATTCGACTTTGTGATTAGTCCAATCACTGTTGTGTCCTCTGCGACTATGATGATTGAGTTGATTAGCATGAACAAGAGTGCAGTCATAGGCGATACTTCAGGCATGGGTTCAGGTAAGGCTTCAAGCAGGGCTTCAGAAGGAAGGGGAAGGAAAGGGAAGGGAACAGTCCAGCAAAAACTCCCTGGTTTGCAGAGGTATTTATGTGCCAGACCGAAATGAGAATCAGGTGCCTCAATTAAAGCACCCAACAGAGCAAGGGAGAAAGCAGGAAAACCCGGAACAAGGATCGATAGACCAGCCCGTGAACCGAAATGCAGACTGCACTGACCGGGCAATGACAAATTCACTGAACAATTATGTGTATGTAGTCGAATATATAAAAATACAAGATCACAGAGGAAAATTAGGCTACAAGAACAATAACAGTTCTACACCCCAATCCAAACAGATGTTAATATCTGAAATTTCGCCAGAGGAGGGATCAGACGCAATTACGTCGTCTAAAAGACAATTAGTTGGGCATATAAGTAGGCGAGGCCTATAAGGATATGATTCTGATGTGGACTAATGGGGTGATATCACGTGGGCAAATACAAGTTTGCCTGACGTACAAAGGCCGAACGGTTGTATGTATATATGACTTTAGCATTTCAGTATTGTTGAAATATTAACCGTGTTCCCCTCTTAGGAAAACTGATTATTTCCACTTCGCTCTTCAATCTGTTTCAGGGTCTGAGCGCAGGTCTTTAGTCTGACCTTGATTAAGGACTTGAGGTCTCTGCGGGAATAGACACCAGGCCTGAGTGTATGTAGATGTGAACATTTCAATGAATTAGCATCCCCTGTCTCCGATTATACACCCCGCCCCGTCTTCTGCTGTAACGCAGCCACGCTCCTGGTTTACCAGTAACCCCAGCGAATTTAGCGAGCCCTTGCTTGTCGCTGTGATATCAGCAGTGTCCTGTTAGGACGGACCCGGATATATGGTCTGCTGCTGATATTCGGGGCTGAATTGCACAGACCTTTAAAGGTCACATGGGGCTTCTTTTTTTTTGGAAACTAATAGTGATATTCGTTGTCTTGGGGATGTTGTTTACCGTGATTGCAGCAGTGATGTTAAATTGCTGAAAAATTCAACAACTGGCTGGAAGACCTCAAAGTCAGACACCGCAGCATACTCCATCCCCGCCCCCTCCCTCACACACACACACATTAAAGAAAGACTACGTAATATGAGCTCAGTGAGTCACAGCAGCTCAGATTTTATTGACAGTCTGGAACATCTGAAAGGTTTGATTGTTCAATACAGAAGTACGGAAGGGCATGAATGCAGGACTTTGTAACCCCCTGACTGAGTTGTGTTCAATACAGCATAAGGGAATAGAAGAGGACCTGATCTGTTCCCACACAGGAAGATGAAGAAGGGATTGCTCGAAAGTCTCGTAGTTGGATGGGGTGCTGACCCAGAGTTCACGCGGAGACTAATTCTGTGCCCCTGTGAGTGGCCGGAAGCTGATAGGCCTCACATTGAGAGTATGCAGCGGGCTCAGTTGAAAACAATAATAATAAGGCACAGAGTTAAATACAGTGAGAAGCTCGCGGGAAAGCAAAAGGGAACGAAGAATTACAATTAAGACATGACGATTTTGAAAGGCAGCGAGACCAAAGGACATGGCGCTGTGTGGCTGGTAAAAATGGAAATGAATTGCATGAAAATACAGTTGAGGCTTGATAAGGCATTGGTCAGACAACAGCTATAGTACTTATGCGACCTTTATTTAAGGATAGATGTCTATCATTGGTGAGGCGCAGAACAGAGTCAGAGTGAAATCTGTAAGTGTAAGTTTCAGCATAAGAGGAACTTTTGATAGCTATCGTCCTGTACTTTCTGGCATTTAGAAGAATGAGCTGGGATGGGATGGGGGAGGAGTCTCATTGAAACGTAGTGAATGTCAAAATCCTATACAGTAGATGTGGAGGGGATGTTGCCAATAGGGGGGCGGGAAAGCACAGCCTCAAAATAAAAGAGCATCCATTCAAAGCAGCGATAAGGAATAATATATTTTGCCAGAGGCTGGTGAATCTGTGGAATTCAGTGCTACAGACGGCTGTGGAGGCCAGAGCCCGGGAGAGGTAAGTCGATGGGTGGTGAGGAGGGAATTTTTGTGATAGATGGGCAGAAGTCTAAAGACAGCTGGGATCTGCCGGTCCTCGAACCACAGGGTTGACTCCACACTGTTCCATGTGCGCTTCAACAAAGACCTTGCACTAATACCGCAACAGTGCTTGACTCTCTCCCTGGCGCTAGAGCAGCAAAACCGGGAAATGTAATGTGACCCGCAGACACCCCCTGTTCCGGACGTCACAATGTGTCCTGTGCAAGGTGAGCCTGAACATCACACCTCAGCCATTGCACCAACTCTCAATCATCATAACGTTTTTCTCCCTGTCCACAGAGTGGAAGATCTAGCATTTTCCGCACGTGGAGCGATTGATCACTCTATGTCGGTACCACACTATAGGTGAAACCCACCTCTCCTGCACCCAATCGTACCTTTCATTGTGCCATCGACCGGGTGGAAAGCAAACTGACTGCCCAGCATTTGCTGTTTACAAAAGTCTACCGGCCTAATAGTCTACCAATGCTACCCCAGGGAAAGACGCCTACCGTGGTCCGTGGCAATTCTCGCTGGCACTGCTCCTCGTGGTTTATTCGCATTCGGCGGAATATAAACAACTCTCTACGAGGTGTGGGTCCACCCGCCACGGCTTATTTATAGAAAATACGTTTTTGTTTAACTTCTACATTAAAACAACAAAGAACACCGGAACTAGCAAAGTTTATTAACACAGATTAATTTAAAATAGTCAAATCCTCGGCAAGGATAACATTTTTCCTTGCTTTGCCTACTGTCCCGGAACAACTTCATGGTATCAATGGACGTTTAGGACAGTCTGACCCCGTAGGAAAGAGAGATTCGAGAGACTGAGCGTCAGAACAGTGATTCCATTTAGTAACAGTATTAATACAAGCGTCAGAGATTGTTGTTGTAATTGTCAGTGATGTCACTGGATGACGAGGTAGCCGGAACTCACACGCTGATAATCCCCTGATAAGTGTAAACATCACGAAGAGTAAGGATGTAGTTAATCCGAAGATACAGCGTGTGTCTCGGAAGGTCATTCTGCGGCTCTCTCGCAATATTCAGATCCGCAGCAACAAGTCCATTTTATTATTGACATCAACCGAACAGATACGGAAAATAGTTCCTACGTTTACACCTGCCCCTGCGACGTATGGGAACAAAGAGTGCAATCTGTTAAAATTCGCAGAAGGGTGAATTTTAGTGGGAACTGCTCACGTAATGTTTAAGCTTCGAAAGGACGCAGAAAGGATTCACAATGATGTAATTGGAACTTGGAGTTTGAGGTAAACGGGAAGTATGGATAGTTTTTTTTTGTTCTGCGGTAGAGGCTGAAGGGTGAATATATAAAGATTTATATAAACTACGTTGAGACAGCATAATGTAGACAATCAGCATTTCTCCAGCCGAGTGAATTCTAGGACTAGTGGTTATAGTTTTATGCGCATAGGTGAAGTTTTAAAGTGGTTCCTGAGGAACACAATTTTCAGTGTGGTGGGCACAAGGAACGAGATGCCAGTCAGAATAGTTCAGGCAATGTAATTGGAATGTCTCTTTGGCATTTGGACAAGATCATGTTTTGAAAGCTTTGAGAGGATTGTTGTCTAAACACAGGCAAATGGGAGTCACTCAGGAAGGCACCCGCTTCGACACGTTCAATCCTCTTGACAATGAGCTGTGTTAAATCAGGCAGACAGATCGACAAGATTGAAGGGCATTGAAGCTTGTGGAAGGTAAATGCGAGATTGCTTTGCCTCAGTACCCTTTAGACCAGGTGAGAATCAGCTTCGCGTGGCCCGTGTTAATATCCTGAATAAATCTGTTTTCACGCAATCCCGGCACTGTGGGGATGGGGTTCCCGAGCGAACTGTGGAGTGTTGGTGATAGTATTACCTCCCTAAGATATGAACCATATTGAGATTTAATTAAAAAGTGAATGTGGGTCATCTGCACATGATTTAAGAAAATAAATTTGAAAAACAATGCATCGTGTGCTTATTTATTAGTTTTCACAGAAGGTACTCAAATATTTAGGTGTTGATCTCTGTCTTCTGTAAGGGCCAATTTCCATAAACTGACATATTGCGAAGTAACCTCGAGTATAATGTATAGAGGATCGAGAATGGAAGATTGTCTTCTATTGCCAATGGGTGGAGTGTTCAATTGAAGAGGTTTTGTTTCAGCTAAGTGGCACTGCGGATCAGGAAGCAAATAGAACAACACAACGTAAGCTTAAATGACACAGACAATTTACTTCCTAAATTTGTATTCTTCTACTAATTATCGAGAAAGAATATTTTCTATTCTCAATTCCTGCTAACGTTTTTGGAGACGGTTATGCAGTATTCGTACAGTTTTTGTCCCTCATTTTCGCTGTTGCAGATGATACAACTTGACAGATCGGGAAACATGGAATAAGAATGTTATTGACCGTAGCTCTCTGCTGCTTTACAGAGATCCAATGTTGGGCACAAATAATTTGGTTTCTTTAACATTGAAATGGCTCTTGTCCTAATTCAATACTCGATTCCATCCGGCCAATTCCACGCATTCATACATTTTATTTCTACGTTGAGCTAATTCTTATTAGATACGAATGAGGCACTTTAAGTTACCGAGCATCGCGATGTTTTATATGAGAATGTTTACCTTATTATCAAACTGAAAGCGCAGATCCTTTACAAGATGTTTCCTGTTGTAGGACGTGTGCGAGCTGGGACTGAATTCTACTTAGGGGAGAGATCCTTAGATGAACTTACATTTGTCTTGGTCAATGCCCGGATAAGGGTCCATGGAGACAGTATCAAAGCCTTTAACTCTCTCCTGAAGTTAGTTTGGGTCGCTGCATAAATACACGTGTTTGTACAGGAACTCATATTCGTGAGCAGAGTCCCGGTTTCAGCAGCAATATATCGGGCAGAGTAATAGTCGCGATCAGAATACATGGTTAGACTGGCGATAAAATGCGTCACTGTCGACGGCAGCCAAAATATCATGAAGCTGCCCGACACACAGAACAGTAACACGATGCCCTTTTTTCTGTTCTCCATTTCCGTGTCACGTTCACTCTTACTCTTATGGATTCGGAAGCCCCTCCGGGATTTGCTGGCCACCAAGATATGCCTGGCTGTCATCCCATTAAATAGAAATATTAAACCAAATACGCACAGCAAGTTTTGAAAGGATTTGAATCTGCTGAATGCGACAAAAGTTGGAGAGTGGAAGATGTCCAATTTCGGGCGAATACCCCAAGAAATATTTCCAATTATTTTTTGAGGCTGAAATGCAAACAAGAAAGGTATATTCTCCAAACAAAGCACTGCCAGTATTACTGCTGCCAGGATTCTGGCAATCTTCACTCTGCAGTATTTTGTTTTAAACTTCTGACAGCATATGGCAACATATCGATCACAGGTGAAGGCGACGGTGTACCACAGTGATAGTTCCAGAGTGACTGCCAACACGTAGACCGTGGCTTTAAGGACTCTCGTATAATGCAGAAATGAATTTGACAGGCGGAATATTAAAATCTCATAGACAAGGACATTGATGAGAATGACCAATAAATCTGCCACTGCCATCATCGTCATGTAGGCAGAGATGCATTTGGAAAGACCGCATTTTCTCCGTGAGAGAATAATAATTGTTAACAAATTAGCTGCAACAGAAAAAAAAAACAACCGAAAAAGACGTCACTAAAGAAGGAAGACAAGTGAATCTTACAACTTGTTGTTGAAATATGTTCGGATGGATTTCTGTTCAGTCTGTGCACACCGATGGTCTGAGAGTGAGCATAGGCAAGACAAAAAGGCACTTCGCAGTGTGATCTTCACCAGCTGGAAACGGGCTGAAAAAATAGCAAGTGCAGTTTACTGGAAGCCTGGGTAATGTGTTGCTCTTCAGGAGGCCAAACCAGGTTACCGTTGCTTGGCGAATGGCAGGGTGTGAGTTTTACCGTACAAAAGAAAATGAGCTGTAAATACAGATCCGTCATTCATTTGAAGTGAAACAATGGGTGACCGGGCGGCACCGTGAGCTTTTAGCACATCGCCCATCACAAATCAGGACCTTGAGCACTGCGGTTGTGTTATTGAGTTAAAGTTGTACAATACATAATTGAAACCGAATTCCTTGTATTGTTTACATTTGTAGTCACCTTAATACATGAATTATATCAAAATTACTGACAGAGTTCAGAATATTTACAAGGATACTGACGGGACTGAGAAATCTTTGTATACATTAGGGGTATAGTTCGTCTAAATGCATTCCAGCATTTTCCCCTCAGGTTGTGTGAAACTATTTTGAACGATCATAGGATTAGCGTGAAAGTTGAAATGTTTCGGGATAATCTGAGAGAAGTTATTTACTCAGAGGGTGCTGCGGGTGTGGAAACAGCTTCCTGCGGTGCGGACGATGCGGGATCTATTGTACCACGTAAGATAAGTTTGGATAGGGACAAGATGGGAAGGAGGTAGACGAATGTTAGTCAGGTGCCGGTTGAGAGGACAACAGAGGTTCAGGTCTCTAAGGCGGACCGAATGGCCGCTTTTTGTGTTGTAGCACACTTTTACTCTATGACAGGGACGATGAAAAATACATTACCTACTGAACGAAACACTACTGCTATTTCAGGTATGGTATGCCTCCGTTATCTTTGCACCGCACATGAGGAGACCCCTCATGTGTCCAGAAGAAAGTCTTCTCAGCGGCCGTGTGGACAGGTAAGGATACAGCGCTTACTGAGCAGTTTGTGCAATGGATACATTGTGGTGCATCTCCTGATCATACTTCATAAAAAAAAACAACATTGTCCTGCAGAAGGCCATTAGCTGTTACACAATGTATTAATAAGACTTACCGGGTAAACCAAACACCACTAGTACAGGGTAACAAACGTCTTTCATCTGTAGGATCGCCGGTCGACGCATTTTCAATTGCTTGAATTATCTCCCGTTGTGTAGTTCACATCGGCGTATGACTTGGATCACGAAACTCTGCTAATTTATAGGAAACACGAATTCTCCGTCACGGGTAAACGGGTTGTGCAATAAATGACGTTACTTGCAGCCAATGAACAAACAAGGGTTGATATTCCGCTCCAGTGCCACCTGGTCTCCAGTTGACAGACTGTGCAGCTGGATCATGAAGCTCCTTCATTCACATTCCACAACAGAACAGTGTCACCCCTCCCCCAGGGAGTGACGTCAGCGCTCCCCTCGCCTGCGGAGAGCATCGCTCCAGGTCCACCTGGTCTCCAGTTGACAGACTGTGCAGCTGGATCATGAAGCTCCTTCACTCACATTCCTAACACAACAGTGTCACCCCCTCCCCCAGGGAGTGACGTCAGCGCTCCCCTCGCCTGCGGAGAGCATCGCTCCAGGTCGAGCCTTTTGCTGTATCACAGTAATTCAGTGAATAGGTCCTGTTCCGTTCGATAACTGCAATTGTTACACAGCTTCTGCTGATTCCTACTGACCATAACATTACTGATGTTGTACTTGTCTTTACATTTCACATAATAATTCTTCAATAACATGTATCATGATGCGTCAAGTCTAATGCCAATCTGTTAGTCTTTGTCTAACCTTATAGGTTGTGATTCCTTCCTGAATGTGACATCATTTAAACCAAACAATTGATGCAGCGTCCCGGCAATGCTGTAGTGACCCTACGCTAACATTACTAATGATACATTCTGTTATAGCTGGTGGAGATTCACTGTTATATCCAATATAGTTACTCCAAACAAGCAGATATAAATCATCTCCAGCAGGACTGAAGATGCTAATGTTTAAGCGTTTAGAGTCGCATGTGCCTCCACATTACTTTGGTGTGGGTACCAAAACCACTGGCACCGATGAAACTTTTCATCGGAGAGATTACAAAGTTGCACCTTTACTGGGCAATCGACATTACCAATGAAATAGAAGAGGTTTCCCGTGAGATTTTCTTTCCATTAGCAGACATTAGTATGACAAGAGTATTCGCTATGATATTCAGGATTTAAAGAGCCATGTGGAAGATTGTCTTACACCTTTTCATCTACAAATTTTATGGTCGATAAGGAACTTCCTACCTGACGCACTGTTGGGGGTAGGGAGACACAAAATGTTTTTTTTTTGTGTTGTTATGATCTTATAAAATATTATATACAAAATTACCGGCTCATTGCTGGGACCGGGGATTAATGTGCTTGAGCGGAGCAACGTTGGCGTCTCAGCAGTTGTCAGACTACAAGTGCGAGTAATGATGCATATTGAACTTTATCAGTGATGCCCACTCCTGAAAAGTACATTTTGTAAATTAGATAAATTAGCGCAGTGTGGTAATGAACCACAATATGCATGTGCGCTGGCAGGTACTGTATGTAATATGAAACGAGAGTACGTCAACAGCCATACAGAGCGGTCACTATTCGTGACACAATGTCCATAGATCGTCGACATACAAATGCGTATCCAGGAGTACATCGGAATTAAGTCGATGATGTGTGATATTCTGTTTCCCTTCGGAGCTGAGGTAAATCAAATGACAAGTCCATCTCAGTGCCAGGATTATTTAAATTAAGCAATTCGCTACAAACATATCAGATTGTTTTGTAAATCAGCACGTTCGCCAATTTGAGCATCAGCCACTGAAAATGTCCTTCATCATTCCAATAGATTCAAATCAGGCAGAAGGCAGCAGTGGTTGGCTGCCAGTGAGTAGTAGTTTTCCTCAGAGGTCAGTATTGGGAAAGCTACTCTTCAAACTGTTTGTCAATGATTTGGATAATGTAACTGATGGCTTTGTGGAAAGGTTTGCAGATGATACAAATATTGCAGGAGGGGTAGGTAGTGCCGAGGAAGCAATGTGATTACAGCAGAACTCAGATAAATTGCAAGAACGGGCAAAAATGTGGCTGATGGAATACAGTGTGGAGCAAAAAATAGATCATCAGTTTGGTAAAAGGAACACCATTGCGGACTGCTATCAAAATGGGGTGAAAATTCAAACATCGGGATGCAGAGGAGCTTAGGAGTCCTTGTGCAAGACTTGCAGAAAGATAAGTTAAAGTCTGAGTCTGTGGTAAAGAAGGCAAATGCAATGAAAGCATTTACTTCAAGAGGAACAGGATTTAAAAGCAAGGAGATAACGCTGAGCCTTTGTAAGTCACTAGTCAGGCCGATCTTGGAGTGTTGTCATCAACTATGGGCCCCATATCTCAGAAAGGATCTGTTGTTATTGGAGAGAGTCAAGAGGACATTGTTGAGAATGATTCCCGGAATGACTGGGTCGGCATATGGAGAGCGTTCGGCAGTTTTGTGTCTGTATTCACTGGAATTTGGAAGTATACATGAGGATCTCACTGAGACCTAAGGGATTTTGAAAGGGCTGGATAGTGTGGATGTGGAGAGGATGTTTCCTATGTTTGAGGTACCCAGTCGAGGGTTCATCGACAACGTTGATAGACCACCTTTCCGAACAGAGGCAAAGAGGATTTTTTTTTTCTTTTAGCTAGAGAGTAGTGGATCTGTGGTATACTCTGCCACAGACTGAGGTGGAGGCCACGTCCATGGGTATATAGTGGCATGCAAAAGTTTGGGCTCCTCTGGTCAAAATGTCTGTTGCTGTGAATTGTTAAGTGAGTAGAAGATGAACTGATCTCCAAAAGTCATAATGTTAGAGACGAATCATTCTTTTCAACATTTTAAACAAGATTAGTGTATTACTTTTGTTTTGTACAATTTTAGAGTGAAAAAAGGAAAGGAGAACCATGCAAAAGTTTTGGCACCCCCTAGAGATTTCAGCTCTCAGATAACTTTTACCAATGTCTCAGACCTTAATTAGCTTGTAGGGGCTATGGCTTGTATACAGTCATCGTTAGGAAAGGCCAAGTGATACAAATTTGAAAGCTTCATAAGTACCCTGACTCCTCAAACCATGTCCCAAAAATCAGCAGCTATGGGCTCCTCCAAGCAGCTGCCTAGAACACTGAAAATTAAAATAAATAATGCCCACGACTCAGGAGAAGGCTATAAGATGATAGCACAGCGTTTTCAGGTAGCCGTTTCCTCAGTTCGCAATGTAATTAAGAAATGGCAGTTAACAGGAACGGTGGGGGTGAAGTTGAGGTCTGGAAGACCAAGAAAACTTTCCGAGAGAACTGCTCGTAGGATTTATAGAAAGGCAAATCAAAACCCCCGTTTGACAGCAAGAGACCTTCAGGAAGATTTAGCAGACTCTGGAGTGGTGGTGCACTCTTCTACTGTGCAGCGACACCTGCACAAATATGACTTTCATGGAAGAGCCATCAGAGGAAAACCTTTCCTGCGTCCTTCACACAAAATTCAGCGCCAGATGTTTGCAAAGAAACATCTAAACAAGCTTCATACATTTTGGAAACTGATGAAGTTAAAATAGAACTTTTTGGCCTCAATGAGCAAAGGTATGTTTGGTGAAAAAAGGCTGCAGAATTTCAACTCTTGAGCACGGCGGTGGATGGATCATGCTCTGGCCTTGAGTTGCAGCCAGTGGCACGGGGAACATTTCACTGGTAGAGGGAAGAATTATTTCAATTAAATACCAGCAAATTCTGGAAGCAAACATCACACCGTCTGTAAAAAAAAGCTGAAGATGAAAAGAGAATGGCTTCTGCAACAGGATAATGATCCTAAACACACCTCAAAATCCACAATGGACTATCTCTAGAACCTCATCATCGAAAATCTGTGGATAGATATCAAAAGAGCAGAGCTTGCAAGACGGCCCAGGAATCTCACAGAACTAGAAGCCTTTTGCAAAGAAAAATGGGCGAAAATCCACCGTACAAAAATTGAACGACTCTTCGTTGGCTACAAAAAGCATTTACAAGTTGTGATACAGGGTGCCCAAACTTTCTCTTCAGGCCCTTTTCCTTTTTTTTGGTTATTTTGAAACTATAAAAGCTGGAAATAAAAAAAAAAGAAATAATCTTGCTTAAATATTTAAGAAATGTGTCATCTTTTTTGAAATCAGGTCATAATTTACTCGCACACTTTTATACCTGCGGAAGATTATACCTTTACTGTAGTCGATCTGTGCTCAGCACTTTTCTCCTTTGCACAAGGACAGCCAGTATTTAATTACCTTATAAGAAGCAGCCCCAGATTAACACTTCCTTGCACATCTGGCGATAAGAGGGCATAGGGCGTATTTGGAGAAAATACAGTTTTGCCAAGATACATCTAACACCTTGGATTTCAGCTCAGTAAAGGTAGGCGAAGTTTGGGATGCAATCGAATGAAAGCAATAAAGCAGATCCTAGTCCCGAAAACGAAAGTGGACATTTTTTTTCCTCTCCTGGGAATGGAAGGGTGCCGTCGACAGTGAACTCACGAATTCCGGAAGAAGGATAGATTATTGTGTTCTACTGTGCTGCAAGCGTTGCTCCCCTCCATCATGGACTGGACACCCACCCAAAAGGGAGAAAAGCTTCCACAACCTGAAGCAGGCTTTAGTCACAGCTCCCGCTCGGGTTACCTAGCAGGAGCAAGCACTTTCAACAATACAGTGGCATGTGGAAGTTTGGGCACCCGGTCAAATTTTCTGTTACTGTGAATAGCTGAGCGAATAAAAGATGAACTAATTTCCAAAAGGCATAACGTTAAAGATGACACATTTCTTTAATATTTTAAGGAGGGTTACATTTTAATTTCCATCTTTCACAGTTTCAATATAACAAAAAATGAAAAAGCTCGAAGCAAGTTTGGGCACCCTTCATGGTCAGTACTTAGCAACAGCCCCTTTGGCAAGTATGACAGCGGCGGATCCAAATGCAAGACACAGACACTGAAGTACTAGGGACAGGACTAGGAGTGACAAGGAAGCAAGGGAAGAGGGGAAGAAATGACGCTGGACATTGACCGAGGCCCTGGACGAGACAAGGATTCAG
This sequence comes from Mobula birostris, assembly GCF_030028105.1. Classification (NCBI taxonomy): domain Eukaryota; kingdom Metazoa; phylum Chordata; class Chondrichthyes; order Myliobatiformes; family Myliobatidae; genus Mobula; species Mobula birostris. Next base: position 40,585,396 of record NC_092382.1, on the reverse strand, counting down.
GCCCTGGGCCAGGTCTTGTCTAGGATAGGGGAACCAGGACATGGAACTGGCAACTCGGAGCCTGGGCTTAGACTCCGAGCCAGAGACTGGACAAGGACCCAGAACCTGGGTCTTGACTCAGGCTCGGACCCCAGAACTAGGCGAGGACAAGACTTGTCTACAGGAAGGGACAAGACACTCCACGACAGGACGAGGAATCCCCAGCACCGGGTTGGGCGAGGCGTAAGGACAGGGCGAGAACACGAAGCCTTGACTTGGACAGGACGAGGTTCTTGGAGTTGGCTGGGACAGGACGAGGTTCTTGGACAGGGCGAGAGACACCAGCACAGGACAAGGGAACACCAGCACCGGGTTGGGCGAGGTACTCCTGGGCTGGCCAACAACACGAAGGCTTGACTTGGTCGAGGGAGACTCAGGAACGCAGAGCCTTGGTCGATGGAGAGACAGGAACATGAAATACAGAGTCGGGACCCCTCTTTGAGAACAGGACGTAGGGCCGGGACTCATTACACAGAATGCTGAATACGACGGGACGGTTCCCAACAAAAGAGGTAGACGGCCGAAAATACCTAGCGAATGCGTGGACACAGAATAATAAAATACATGTATTTTCTTTAAAAATCCCGTGTTAGGAAAGAATTAAGTTAGTCAAAATAACATTTGATCCTCCCTTGGCGGGCGTAAAATGGGAGACAGAGAACGACGGTTCTGAAAGAGAGCGGCATTAGCTTGAAATGTGGAGGTTTTATGAGAGAAAAAAAGACTATCAGCCTTCTGTGCAAACGTGCTCTCATGTGAGACAGGAGTAGCAGGTAGACAAGAAAGGCAGACATGGGGAGGAAGGGAAGACAGGGAGTGAGAATGACAGTGAGAGAGGGGGACAGATACAGAAAATAATGGAATTAACTGTTGGGAACTGTGTTCCCTCCAGCGCAATGTGGATCAGATCAGTGAGTGGCCGATAATCATTCTTTGCACACAGTCCTTCTGTGCCTTTACAAGTGGCTGACTGGTAGTTATCATGTCATCCTGATATATTAGTAGTTTAATGATCTTCAGCATGTGTACTTTGTCCCAATTTGCTGCAAAATCCTGAAGCTGTTGAATCAGAACGGAGGGAGAAAAATAAAGTATGTTCCTTGCACCCCATACCCGTACGCATATTCCATACAAGAGGGCACGCAGCAGTCATACAGACTTTGTCACTGTACGGCAGCTGATGCTGTTCCGCTGGGTGCATCGTGTCGGTGTGATAGGATGCACTTTAATCCAGGGGATCAGCATCTTTCTATGCAATGACTTTGTATTTATTGGCAGTGAAAGGTGACGCTGTAACTTTTCACGATCTACTCTCCATTGAAGATCACACAAAACACCAGTGCTCTAATTCGGATATTCAATTTATTTTGTTATGAATTTTTCTTCTATATTCGAGTCCTTGGAATGCTTCCTCTCACTTGAGCAGCAGACGCAATCATATATTATTTCAATTTTTCTTTTGTTTTTGGAAACTAATGTTGTTTTAGTTTTACCCCAGACTAATGATATGGTATATCTGTGACCCTGCAAAGGCCGAACGGAAACTGGTGAATAACACAGGAATAGCTTATTTCCCTCAGCCATCAGGTTTCTGAATGGATATTGAGCCCATAAAAACTCCCTCACTACATGTTGTGCTCTTTGTGAAGAATTCAATTTAGCTCTTTTACATATTATCTTCTAACGTGATTTTAAACCTCTGTCTGGTTCTGATTGTGTACAGTCTGTGACTCGCTTCTAAGATTCGCGGTTGCTTTATTTAGTATTGCGTAGGGTCGATTTAAGAAATCAACTACGTCTCTGATAGTTGTAACCTTCCAGAAGTCCAAACTATTTCCCTTTTCCTATCTGGCAACGTTCTCAATCTACTGTGCAATATTATCCTCTACCACCAATCATCTTACGATGCGTTTGAGATTCCTTCCGATATATGGTAGGAAAAGTTCTTCTTCAGATCTCTCTGTATTACCAATCCCTTTACACGGTTCTATTGTCCAAATAGTGTCCCGTCGCGCAGGGTGAGAAGGCTCTTCCATTTGCATTATTTCCACCAGCGGGAGCAATGAAGAAGATGCTGATTATGATTTATTCTGTATGTGTTTGTGCTACACACGTGGAGACTGAAACGGCTACGCAAAAGCTAAAGTTAAAATGGTCAACATTTGTGACACCAAATTACATCATTGAATTGTTCAATCCCTTCGCTCCGACATCTGGGCTATAAAGCAAGTTATTTCTGTTGGTGATCATTTGATATAATTTCCAGTCTGCTGTGCACAGGATGATCTATACAGAAACCATACCAGATGCATGTTGACAAATTGCAATCTCTGTATTGGCATCAGAATAACAGCACATCAGTTGCACTTTTAAGGTAAAAGCCGGTATATGGGTTTGGCGGTGATCCTGCTTTTGAGGTTAACGGTGAAGGAGCAGGACAGTAGCACCTGGAAAAATTGTCCACCTGTCTTGCTGGTTGCGCTGTCATATGGGGCAGTAACGTACAAAATACAATGCTGCATTTATGGTGCCTTTGATCTAGGTAATCGCGATCAGCTGACTGAAGGGAATTGTCGGAGAGTTGGATAAATCTCCAGTTGAATTCTATGCAGGGAAGAATAATTTAAAATATGGGTGTCTTAGGAATACATTTCAGTGAATGACCAGGACAGGCTGTAACATTATCACTGTGGTCACTGTTATGGCTCAAGAGACAACATTATCATCATGGTCAACTATTGGCCTTGAATAGTAATGACGTCGGCAGCTTGGTCTGCAGTGAGATCATCATCTCAGCTCAGTGAGCTGAGATCCGGAGAAGCAATGACAACATCAGCGTGAAAATTGACCAACTTTGAAAGTGTAGAACACTCTGTTTATTAAAGGCAAGTGCCCGTAATCTTTCTGAAGTTCCAGCATTACACTCAATGTGTCTGTTTCATAACTGCTGTTCGGCATTTCCAATCCAGGGAGTGGCTCTCCATGAGGTCAGAGAGATCAGTTTGCGTGTCAGCGGCTGAGACTTTGGACAGATTCATCAAGGAGAACTCTTCCTTTTCCTCTTTTAGAGCAATGTTTATAAATCATTGCAAGATCTTTAAGAATAGCGTGTTTTTTTTAAATACAAACTTATGGCGTATTCCATAATTCTGGATGTGCCGAGCTGCAACGGGTTAACTACAGCTATTTCTGACTGCAATTAATCTGATTTGTGATGTGCATTAATTCTCTTTGTTGTTGTACACAGCCTTGTTGAATCAAAACAAACCTGAACATTTACTAGGAACATTCATCACAATACTTTTAAGTGTTTAAATATGTTAAATGTGTGTTTATATTCATACATGATATTTCAAGAAACATATTTGCTATGTCATTACCAATGTGCGAGACCGGAACAAGAAGCTGCTGTATAAAGCTGTAATTGATGTAGACTCGATATTATTATATTCCCATGAGTGTTCCATTATCTGCACCACTGAATACAAGCTGAACCTCCTTTCATACTTTCGGTTTTTTATCCACTTCTCCACTGAACAATGTCAGGAATTATTTTTTGTGCAGATAGACCAAATAAAGGATATGTAAGTCGCGCCTTTCCTCCGCTAGCCTGCAGGTCACACTTGATTATGGTGAGTCCATCTGCTTCGCCCACTACACCCCTCCACCCCACCGATCAGGGTCAGGTGTAGATGTGGGAGTAGGTGGAGGATGGTCCTATGAGCAGATGCTGTATATCACAGGTCCTGGTTACGCGACCATTGACGCCAGGCATACCATCTTTGAAGAGTACTGATTATCCCTGGAGTCCTCGAACACATGGGCGATCTGTTGCCGTTTTTCTCGTTCACATTAACGATCAAAATGAGATCACATTTGAGATTGTGGAAGCGATTCTGGGAAAGGTACGATCTGTACCAAAGGGACAAGTTACACCTGAACCCATGGGGTCTAATGTCCTAGCGGGCAAGTTGGCTCGAGGTTTTCTGGTCAGTTTATCTTAATTTGGCATGGAGCAGGGAACCGGCGTGATAGTGCTAAAGATGCGGCAGTTGTTTGAGAAACAGAGGCAATGTGTAACGAGACCGCTAGAAAGGAAAGGCTAATGATAGAGCAAAATTGCTATTAAGAAGATTAGTTGCAAGTTAAAAAGGCGGCGAAATTGAAATGGGTGAATACTGGACTGAAGGTGCTATATTTGAATGCGTGTTGTTTACTGGATATTGTGGAATAAATTCTAGCAGAGCTACATATTGGCATACGTGTGTAAGCTGTGGAAAGAACAACTGAATCATGGAAAGAAGATTATAGCTAGGAGCTTAATGTGAGTGATACACATTGTAGCAAAAGTCCAGGAAAGAATGTAAAAGGGGTGGTGTTGCTGTGTTGGTTAAAACTGAAATCAAGTCATCGGAAAGAGGTGATAGAGGGTCGTGAGGCGTTGTATCATTGTGGGCAGAGCTAATCAACTGTAAGGATAAAACCCCTTGATGCGATTTTTAGAGAGACCCCACAGACAAGAGTTGCGATGTGGTATGCAAATTACAACGGGAGATAGAACTCCATGCATAAGGGGTAAAATAACAACCATCATGAGGGATTTAATATTCAGCACGACTGGGAAAATCATGTTGGTGCTGGATTCCAACAGTGAGAATTTCTAGAATGCCTACGTGATTTTTTTTTAGAGCAACTCGAAGTTAACCCACTACGGTATCAGCTATTCTGGAGTGGGTATAGTGTAATGAGCCGGAAATAATTGGAGAGATTCACCAAAGAACGCCTTGAAGAAAGTGATCACAATATGATCTAATTGACCCTGAAATTTGCGAAAAAAAGAGCTGAAGTGGGACGCATCAGAGTTACAGTGGAGTAAATGGAATGAAAGCGGCATGAGAGAGGAGCTGGTCAACATTGTCCTGGAAAGGAACACTGACAGCAATGAACAGCACTGCAGCAATGGCTGTCATTTCCGGAAGGAATCTGGAAGGCACAGGATATGTACTTCCGAAAGAGGCGATGTCTTTTAAAGGGAAGATGGTACAACCGTGGCGAACAAGAGAAGTCAAAGCCAACATAATAGCCATAGAGCAGGTTTGCAATGCAGCGAGAATTACTGGGAAGCATGATGATCTTCTGATGCCAACGGAAGACAACTAATAAGTCATTAAGAAGTAAAAGAAAATATGGAAGACAATAAAATTAAAGAAGTTAACAGAAGTTTCTTCAGATACACAGGGTGTATAAGAGAGTCAAGAGTGGATATTGGACCGCTGGAAAGCAATGATCAAGAGGTAGTATGTGAGATAATTGAATGGCGGTCTTTCTGAAAAAGTATTCTACATCTATTTTCACTGTGACACTGCCAATATGGTGAAAGTTCCAGTTGTCAGGGGCCGTGAAATGAAATATACAATAATTCCAAAATCAGAGTTGCTAAGTAGATAATGTTTTGCATACCGACGAATAAATTCCCTGTCACATTACAAATACTTCCATGCAACATGAATCGTCATGGCAACAAACCTTCACTAGTCACTTTAGCATAGTAGCACACTAGATACTGGACCATGTTTTTTTTTAACTGCGGATGTTGTGAAGGTTTAATTAAACGGAGGACATTATACACATCATTTTGAAGGGAATTTGGTGCACGATGTTTTGCCGAATTTAACACCACTTTATGCTGAGTGAGGGATTACTCCCTTATTAATAATGATCAGTTCGGCACAGGCACATTCTGTACTTATTGAATCAGCTGAAACACAAGTGAATTTACACAACCGAAAACCTGAGTGAACACGTAGTAATTTCCCAGACACCCTCCCCCATCCCACCAATGAACAACCAAAGAGTGTAAAACCTGGGAAGCAGTCTACACTGGCCAGGTGCTCTTCCTTGTCCCGATCTCATCCACGTGATCTATTTTTTACTTCAGCTCCTTTGCATCCGAAGCTTTATTTTGGAAGCTACGCTAACTGGTGACTGAAGATAATGGTAACATGCCACCAACGTAACCTATCTTGTTTGCTGTATCACGTAACGAGGTTCACCCTCGGCGTTGGTAAACTAAGAGCACAAATAACCTGATATATCTGCCTAACAGGTGCCCGCCACCCTTCAATTGCCAGTGGGAATTTCATTTTACTCGTGTCCGGAGCCTCTCTGCCCACACGACACCCGCTTCGCCCCACGCCCCCCCCCCTCAAAAAAATACTTCCTCCTGTGGTGAATTTTAGCGAGACTGCTCAGATAACTAACTTTGCACCTATCCTTCTGCCATATTCTGCGTTGTAAACAATGGTCCTTGTTGATATCTGGATTTTGACAGCTTTGTGCATTGCCCTGATATATGTGTCTAGACAGCCGTGAGCTGAGAACCGTAAACGTTATGCTGTGTCTGAATATCCCTTTATGCTCACGCATTAGGATTCATTATGATGTTCCGAGCATAGATCTCTGATGTCACCCGTCCTTCAACATCACCCACTCCAGCACACTCTCAATGGCTTCACTGGAACAGCAACTCGGAAGTCGTTCGGTAAACATTTTTGTGCTGATTGTGAAGTTGTTGAATATCACCGCTCAGGGAATAATGACCCTGGGATGTAAGATTAAGGACCCCATAGGAGCATTCACTTGAACTTAGTTCAATAATTTTCATTGAATAATCTTGTCTCAAAAACATCGATATGTAAAGGTAATAGAATGCTGCCAACTATTGTTTAGTTTGTGCATTTTCGCCATTAATTGTTTTCTCTCTGAACAGTCTGTACCTCTCTGTCACTCCAACCCGATATCAATTCTCAAATATTGGGATTGTTTATTGCCATGCATCAACACACGAACATAATGGAGAACGAAGCCATTATTACTCGATTCCGATGCAGCTTTAAAAAACAAAGTAAGCATAAAAACACAATAAATATCAATATAAACTTATACTATAAAATAAAACGTACAATGAGGTAGTAAATACATAAGGTTAATTTATATACGTGGACTGAGTGCATGTACTTAAATCGACGCTAGTTATGGGAGTACCTGAACATCAGATGACTCTGACAGAAAATGATAAAGTAATAAATTGAATGACCTCTAAAATGTGCCTACGGCCAGAACGTTATACGGCATAATTGCAAAGACATTTCACACAATACATTAAACCGTTTCGACCCGATCAATTCCCAACTATCGCGAGTCAGTGTCATAACGGGGGTGCTGGTGGCGGTCCCAAATGCAAGACGCAGTCACTGAAGTACAAGGAACTGGACTGAACTAGAGTTAGGGCCCGGACAGGGCATAGACTAGGAGCTTGTACAGGAACACAGACTTAGGCTAGGAAAGCGGGACTAGGACAAGGAACTGGGAACTAGGAGCCTGAACTTGGTCTCCGCGTCAGAGAGTGGATAAGGACCCAGAACCTGCGTCTTGACTCGCAACTAGGCGAGGACATGACGTGGCTACAGGACAGGACGTGGCTTGTGTTCTTCAACGCTTGGCTGCGGGACAAGACGGGGCTTGGGTTCTTCAAGGCTTGGTTGCAGGACTAGACGAGGAACTCCTTCACAGAACAAAGCACATATACAGGACGATAACCCGACCTTGACGTGGTCTTGGGAGAACAGGAATACGGAGCCGTGGTCTTGGGAGAAAAGGAACACAGAACCGTGGTCTTGGGAGAACAGGAAAACAGAACACAGAGCCGGGACCCCACCTTTGGAACAGGACTTGGGGCCGGGGCTCTACACAGAGTCAGGACCCCTCCTAAGGAGCAGGACGTAGGGCCGGGCTCATACCCAGAACATAGAGAGACGGTTCTGAACACAAGGTAGCGGCAAACGGCCGGACCTACCTAGTGAAGGCGAAATCACAGACAGTTCACAACTCAAGGTAGCGGCACACGGCCGGACCTACCTAGCGAAAGCGAGGACACAAAGGGACAGTTCCAATCGACGATAGACAGATCCTTATCTTGACATACGAAGGCTTCAGTCTTGCTCCGGCGGTAGAGCTTGACAGCGATACAGGCGAGGACGCCGACAAGGTTGCAGGCAAGCCTTCCGGCCAAGGCATCAGGTAAAGATTACAGGCAAGGCTTCAGGCAAGACTTCAGAAGGAAGGGGAAGGAAGGGGAAGGGAAGGAAAGGGAAGGAAATGGAAGGGAAGGGAAGGGAAGGGAACAGTCCAGTAGCCAGAGGCTGAATTCTGAAGCTATTTATGAAGCCAGTCCAAGCGAGAATCAGGTGCTTCAACGGAAACCGGGGAAAACTGGAAAATCTGGAATAAGGAAAGATGAACCGGAACGTGAACCGGAATGCGGACTTTACTGACCGGACCATACTGTCAGAGAGATATAAGTTAAGAAACATTTGGATATCTAGGCAGAAAATCTCATTTGGTATCATTTTGAGTTTATCAGATGGAAAAAGATTCGCTTCTCTGCAGGAGAAAGTATCTCAGATATGCATCCACTGTTCATAGAAAATGCTTAACCGAGCTTAAAGGAGATGCGGTGAGGTTGTGAGAAATGGGAAAGAGCAAATGAGGAACAGGTGTTTCCCTTTCAATGCTTCAATCATGAAGCGAGCATCTGCTGAATCCGAGTTTCTCGTATATCTCGGAATATCTGTGGTATAGAGTCTTCGAAAGGTCAACATCTAAGTAGTAGTTATCGGAACTTGCTTAGGATTGCACAATTGGTGAAGAATCTGCCAGCGGAGGGGATCATCTCTTTCAGTAACACAATGAAGCAATTGCTCTGTGGTCTACGGAGTACTGGCTTAATAGTACTGGTCCACGGCATCAAATTTGTTGCGAAACTTTGCACTGGTGAATATTTATGCAAAACATTCATTTGCGACCTCCGCTACCACTTCCGACTCTAGGCACATGTTTCTTTCCTCTGTCTTCTTGATGTTGTGTGGGATGTTGAAGTCCATCCTCTCTGTCTGTAGATTCATTCGACTTTGTGATTAGTCCCAGTTCACATCCCCAGTTTCCTGACTTATAGCGTCATGATGGGTATTCCCCCAAATTAAACACTTCCCAATATATTGTGCTCATATCTTTGTCCATGGCTATGTAAAAGTCCAGGGAGTTGTCGTCAGTATCACCAAAATACTCGCTAAGCCTCGTATATTTATTCTCTTCAAGCATCGGCTTGCTAAACTATTCCTAAACTTTTCTAAATTATATTTTTTTAAAAACTACATCACTGTTTGCGTTCTTTTTGCGCTATCCTCTCTTGTTTATTTATTTCTTATTACTTATTTTAGTGCTTTTGAACGTATTGCACTGCACACGCATTTCACGACATTTACTGGAGATAGTAAACGTGATGCTGGTTCCGATTCTGATGAAGGAAATGAGGAGCCAGTGATGATCCATAATGTGCACCTCCATTTATTGAGGCTTCAGGCACTGCAAGGCGAGACAGAACTTCAGGCGAGGCGAGAGTTACCGGCAAGACAAGGCAGGGCTTCAGGCGAGCAAACAGAAGGCAGGGGAAGGGATACAAGGAGTAAGGACAAGAACAATCTAGCAACCACGCCCTGGTCTCTGGAGGTATTTATGCAGCCAGCCCCAACTAGCATCAGCTGCCTCAAATAGCTCAGCAAGGACAGAAACAGGGTAGATAGGAAAACCTGGAGCAAGGGTCGATGGAGCGGACCATGAACCGGAATACGGAATTCACGGACCGGACTATGACAGAAACGGTGAAGACTTCGACCAGCCGGACGACAATGAACACTTCAGGTATTTTGTATGCATGGAATCCCTGATACTGTGGCCTGTGATAACTGTCCATCGTTTACAAGTAAGGAATTCCAACTATCTGCAGAAGACTATGGAGTTCGATCGCAGCATACGTCCCTTTTTCACCCATCTTCAAACAGTATGGCTGAATGAGCTGCTCAGATGTCATGCAGGGGACTCAAGAGTTTCATGGGGACATGCACCACAGGATCTACTGGCTGTTTTTCTTGATGCCGGATAACCTCACAAACCACCACATAGGTATTTATGGACCGCAGGCTGCACTCCTGATTAGATTTGTCGCGCCAGATCGGGAAGAACGAGTAAGGGAGACAAAAGACAATGAAAGTGCGGTACGACTGAAATAGGGAACATTGGAACATTGAGGTGGGAGATCCGGTTTATGTCCGCCAGAACCCTGAGAGCCCAAGGTGGATGAAAGGAGACCAGCAAGTCCTTCAACACTTGAGGATGGTTACTTGAGCACTTGAGTGTATGCCGCCGACATCCAGACTACCTCAACAGATGGCCAAGTGAATCCGTCGTTCCACAACGGGCTAGTGAACAAGCCGGGTTAACGCTGGAACTTGTCGAAGAGAATACCCAGATGACAGCCGAATCAAGCCGTCGGGGTCCGGGTCGGAGATCCGAGAACGAGCCAATGTACAGCCATCGCTGGAGCGGACTGAGCCGATTCGATGTGGCAGAGCAGAGGCGAGCGGAGGCGAGGCAGAGCTCGGCCCCGTGCCCGAGACCGAAGACAGATCCGAGATTAGATCGATTTTAAAGTGGGGCCGAATTGGAAAGTTCGGAAGGAGCAGAATAGAGGCGGTGAGGCCAGACCCGAGAGCGTATCGAAGCAGCAGGGCACAAGTCCGAAAGCGAGGACCGACGTGATGTCTGGACGTTTTCATCGAAGGACCAGTTTGGACAATGGACTGGAGAAGGGATATGTTCTTGAATCGATTGGTGCAATGTCTGGCTTCCTGTCTGTCGGGGGGCACTTACTTTCCTGAACTTCAGTTCTGAATGTTATTTGCTTAAGTTTATCTTTTGCAGCATTGGTCTGTTTGTTTATTCCCTGCACATCGAATGTTTGACGATTTTCTTTCTTAACCCGTGCTATTGGCTTTCTTTGTTGTGTGGTTATTTGTAAGGAGACGAATCTAAATGTTGAAAAAATGTACAGTGATAATGAATACACTTTGAAATTTGAACTGTAAACAGGTACGTCTTCATTGACGGGTCAACAGAGGAAAGGACGAGCAGCTTCGATTTCCCGTGGGTCCAGAACTCTGTAGATGATGAATTGGGAAAGAAGATTTAATGCAATTACAGGAAATTTTGAGAAGATTTATCATGTCTCAAAAGTCTCCAGAAAGTTTATAGAGGTCCACCATGGACAGTGTGCAGGCTGTTGCATCACCGTCAGGTGTGGAGGTGCTAATGCAGAAGATCGGGAAAAGCCACGAAGTGTTGTAAAGTTGTCATATCCAGTAATGGCATCAGGCTCCTCACCATATTCAAAAAGCAATGCCTGTACAAGACGGCATCCATCATTAAGGACCCTCAAGGTGCAGAACACTTTGCTTTACTGTCTTCAGTAAGGAGGTACCTGGTCACAAGTCACACCCTGAGCGTTTCAGCAACACATGAGCGCATAATGCATACAGAAATACGGTATCGTAGGCACTCGTTTCTGCCCACGTTTTAGTCTATTCCAAGATCAATCTGACCCTTTATTACAACATAGCCCTTATCTTTCCATTCATCTACGTGCCGATCTGAGAGTCAATGGACGTCTCTAACGTATATGACGCTACGTCACCAGTTACAGAGGGTTGTACGTACACACCACTCACTGTGTAAAAGAAAAGCCTCTGCCATCACGACAATACTTTCCGCCCAACTCCATAAGGTTATGCCTCCATGTTTTTGCCATTTCTGCCTGGGAAATATGAAGTTTCTCGTGCTGTGCAATCGACCATTGCCTCTCATCATCTTCTACGCCTTTCTGACGTCACAGCTCACATCCTGTCCTCCTAAAGAAAATTCTTAACTCGCACAACCTCTCTTCATAATCACGGTAAATCTCCTCTGCTCCGTCTCTAACGCTTCAACATCCTTCCTACAATGTGACGACCAGAACGGGACAGAAGACAGCAAATGCGGATTCAGCAGGGTTTTACAGAGCTGCCAAATCATCTATTGACCCTTGCACTCATTCCCCCATCTCCTGAAGGCCACCGCAGCCTTTGTTTTCTGCAAAACCAACTCTGAATCCACATAGGTAATTTTCCCTGGAACTCATGCCTCCTGCCTTCTTGAATGAGCTGACTGAATGGGCGAAAATACCATACTATAATGAATTTTCACAACCTCCAGTCCTCGGTTTTTAATTAATATTTCTTTCCAATTCCTCAGGGAATTCACTTAGGTTCGTGACACATGTTCTGCTCTTCTGAAAGTCCTGTGGAATATCTTTAATCAGATTGTGCTTCTGCAAATGAATGGAATAAAATGGAACTTTTTTGTCATTGCTGAAGACAACGAAATTACTTTCCTCCCGCATACTGGGCAAAAACAGATAAATGCAATGGCCCTCAGGAAGAAGTTATTTCAGTCTACTGTCATGGAGAAGATGATTCCCTATCTCCTACCAGATGGCAGGATATTAAACAGACAATGTCAGAAATTGGATGGGTCTTTAATGTTGCCGTAGGCATCTGGAGTTGAAGATTATCTCCGAGTCCGGTAGTTGAGTCCCAGTGATGTTCTGAGCAGTCCTAATCGACCGTTTGAGCGGATTGCAATCTGTCTCTCTGCTTCTAGAGTATAGCACATACAATGTTGACCTGCTGTTTTTGAGACAGATTAGCTCTCCCTAATCATCTCATACAGTATAGTCACTGTTGTGCTTTCGCCACCAACGAGGTTTTCATGATGGACCGAGAGAGCTGCTCGGTGATATTCATCACCAAAACCTTCCACCTGATGACGCTCTCCATTACGTCACCGGTTAGAAACAATGGGCCTTGTTCGAGACTTCTTGCATTTTTGAAGTCGACTGTCATTTCTATTTTCTTCTTGATGTTGACTGGAAGGCTGAAGTTCATCCTCTCTAACTTTAGATTCATTAGACATTGTGATTAGTCCAGTCACTGTTGTGTCCTCTGAGACTATGATGATTGAGTCTGTAGCGTGAACAGGAGTGCAGTCATAGGCGGAGGGAGAGTAGAGAACTGGGCTCAGTACACACCAGTGTAAGGGACCTGTGCTCAGGGTTTCGGGATTTGATGCGCACCTGCTTAGTTTCACCGTCTGGGTACGATGAGTGAGGATGTCCACGTTGCAGTTACAGGTTGATGTGCCAAGACTTGTGGAGCTCCTGCGTCGTATCTCCAGGAACTCGCCACCATTTTGCCCATCACTTAAGTAGGAGTCGTTGATTTATCATTTCCAGGGTTATTCCTGTTACCTTTCTTGAACAAAATAATTATATTTGCCAGAACCTCAAACCATCTAATCCTTCACACCTATTCCTGTAGCCAATGAGGACTCACGTGTCATTAGCAAAGCCGAGACAATCTCTTTCCACGCACCCAGTAGTAGTATGTGCTATGCTCCGTTCGGTCTCGGTGTCTTATCTATCTTCATACTCTTCAAAGTCTCCAGTGAATCTTCCTTCGAAACCTTGACATATTCCAGCATATGAGTCTGTTCACGCTGCCCCCTCGTTCATCAAGTTCCCTCTGCGATTCCTACTCTGTGGTCTACGGAGGACTGGGTTAATAGTCCTGGTCCCCGGCATCAACTCTGCCGGGAAGCTCTGCACTGGTGAATACTGAAGCAAAGCGTTCATTACCGACCCGCACTGCCGCCCCCGACTCCCGGCGCATGTTTCTTTCCTCTTGTATCCTTCATCGTTTCTACGCTGTCGTCCTCCTGTTCTCCTCCTCGCCAATGCACACTCCTAACACTTATGTCCACTGTTTGCCTCCTTCTTGATGACCTTGTACCTCTCCAGAAGCGTCTCTGATGATCTCTGCTTCTTAAGCCTTAAGCATGCTTTTTTCTTCCTCGGGAATGGATATTCCACATCTCGTCACAACGTGACCCCTTCGAGTTAGCATACTTTCCCTACCTCAGCGGGACAAACCTACCCAGAGCACCAAGCAAGGGCAACCTAAACAACCTTCACATTTCTGTTGGGCATTTCCCTGAACACATCCATTCCCAGTTCACATCCTCAGGTTCCTACCTCATAGCGTCATGATGGGTACTCCCCCAAATTAAACACTTCCCAATATATTCTACTCATATCCTTGTCCATGGCTATGTAAAAGTCCAGGGAGTTGTCGTCAGTACCACCAAAGTACTCGCTAAGCCTCGTATATTTTAGTTGAATTTATTCTCTTCAAGCATCGGCTTGCTAAAATATTTCTAAACTTTTCTAAATTATAAAAAAAAAACTACGTCACTGTTTGCATCCTTTTAGCAAAACTCTTGTTTATTTATTTCTTATTGCTTATTTTAGTGCTTTTGGACGTGTTGCACTGCACACGCATTTCACGACATTTACTGGAGAGAGTAAACGTGATGCTGGTTCCGATTCTGATGATGGAAATGAGGAGCCAGTGATGATCCATAATATGCACCACCATTTATTGAGACCTTATTCGGGGCCAGAAAAAGCCGATGCCCGTTAGGTATCGGTAATATTCATCACAAAGGTTATTATAGAGATCTTTAACCTTCAATGTCAAAAATCAGGGGTTACTTCAGTACATTCCGTGCTGTCGTTGCCAATCACGACTGCACAATGGGTTGGTGAGTTCAGTGTGACTGAAGAAGTGTGGACAAAGTTGGAATAAGGTGATAAAATCCGTGTGGTGTACAATTGCATGGGGCTAATAACGCAGATTGTGCAAACCCGCTGTAAAGTTCATACGATGTGGGATTGGTTTCAGGATAAATCGTGAGCTAATTCAAAGCTAGCATTTGCTTTGTGAGATATGGAGCGAGATATCTTACAACTAATATCAAATAAAATGAATGTGAAGGCAACAATAGAAGTAGGTGATAGGTCATGACTGGTATTTCAATCCGGAATACGTAGAACAGCTTTAAAAAGTTTCTGATTGTCTACTTTACTAGACGGTGTTATGGACTGAGCTTCAAGTATTCCCCGTGGTGCCGAGAGAACACAGAAATAGAAACGGCACCTTGTTTGTTAACTGACTGTAACTAACTCGAGTTGTTGTGCAAACTTTGTTGCTGTTGTTGTTTTTTTTAACTGGGGTATAGATTAATATATAAAAGGGCAGCGAGATCAGAACGCAGGCGACTGGCACATCGTGCTCGGAGTGCGGTACATTTTGTACAACATCCGAAAATGGCTCTACCGACAATCCGACAAGTAAGGATGGTATTTTACCCTATTCTCGCAGCTTTCGGTGCTCCAGGTAAGTCGACACATCCTCTTTCTGAAATGAAAGGGACGGTCTTCTATTAACAGTCATTTCACTGGGTGTTGTTTATCGGCGAAACCAACCTAGCGCGGAGACACGGCAGACTACTGCTGCTGAATGGTTCGTCTCCGCTCTATGCGCTGCTGCAGGATCAAGTTCACTGCCGCTGCACTCCCTCCAAAGTTCAGCACAAACGATGCTGCTGAAATTCAGAGAGATCAATCCTCTCCGCTGTTAACCACTGCCAGCGTAAATTTGATACCGCGGATTGTTACAGATTGAAATATATTTTGTGACCGAACTTTTGGTGAAGGAGCAGTAGAACAGTACGAATTGTGGGAACATTGTGGATTGTACCAGCTGCCACCGTAGCTAATCTCTCTCTCTCTCTCTCTCTCTGCCCCCCTCTTTCTCTTTTTCTCGCTCTCTTCTTCCCTGATTATATGTCTTACCCGTAGCGGTTGGGAATGATAGTAAATATAACTAGCACATATTTCCCCGGTAATTTTGCCGAACACTGTCGGAATAGTATTTTCACATTGGATTCCGAGAACGCTTCTCCTCGCCCTGTTTGTAACTCACAATTTGTGACTCTTTCCTTAGCGAACGTATTGACAATGGTGGTCCTCTTCCGAGGGAATTGCGGCCTTTCCAAATGCATATCGCTCTACATGGCTGGCATGGCAATGGCAGATCTCCTGGTGATGGTGGTCTGCGTAATTGCGTATCATATTGTCATCTACCAATTTCCAATCTCCTTCCTGTCCTACACATCCGCCTGTAAGGTCGTCCTGTACGTCATGTGGATCAGCCTGCAAACCTCGGTCTGGTACACTGTCCTGTTCACAGTCGATCGGTTTGTAGCGATCTGTTGTCAGAAGCTTAAAGCGAAATATTGCACAGTGAGGACAGCTGTTGCCGGCGTTATAACCGTTCCGCTCCTGATGCATTTACAGAGCCTTCCGTTTCTATTAGAGTATAAAACTGTGCGTATAGTTAACGGTATTCAATGGGGCTGTCAGCCGAGCTCGTGGTTCATTACGTCGCCAGTGGGCGTCACATTCTCCTTTCTGCAGAGTATTTTAACGCCCATATTACCTTTTGTTCTCATAGTCCTGTTTAACTGTCTGACAGTGAGGCGCATTTTATTAGCCAGTAAAGTGCGCCGCGGACTGCGCGGTCAAGGCAGTCAAACACAGAAGGATCCGGAGATGGAAGGCCGTCGGAAATCCATCATTTTACTCTTTAGTGTGTCCGGCAGTTTCATTTTGTTGTGGCTGACGGCCGCCGTGACCTTTCAGACCACCCGAATCACAGGAACCGCGCATTACGACGGTGATTACACCCACTCTGCCTATGTCGCCACTGAAGCCGGCTACATGCTCATGTATCTGAGTTCCTGCACGAACGCCTGCATTTATACAGCGACTCAGACTAAGTTTAGAGAAGAAATGCTGCTGGTGTTAAAATCTCCTTGGACTTTGTTTTTAATATTAGTTAAAAAACACAGGTAAAGCAAAGCACATGTTCCTAAAGTTCGAAAGTTCATTACCCACTAATTCTCCGCATCGGGAATCTGTTATTGGGTCACGATGTACATCTGGGTTTTATTTGTTTAAGCATAATGCGTCTCACTATTAAATTGACTTGGAATAAAATATAACTCCATTTCCGTACAGAAGCTTTCGTGACAGCCGTGACGTCATCAACAATCCCGGTATCCTATCACTCAGTTGATTTCATTCACTCGTTGCGTTTGACAGCAGCGTTGACACTCAGGGCTCATTCGGCCGCAAGGTAACTCGGCTAAATCTGGAAGCATCGCAATGACTTTTACACTGGCACTGGAGATTCGCTGCCGTCAGCGCTGTGATAGAGCTACCTTCTTGTAGATTGCAGTGGGGAATCAATATTGCATAGATTCTGCCCCAGCTCGACTATGGCGACCTATATCAATCCCCAGAGCCATAATACAGCCCGTACCACTCTCTACCTTCGTTAACCAAGGGTCATCCAGACACGTTTCCATTATGTTATTATCACCTCCGTCCAGCACGTCTGCTGTAGACATAACGACGCATCACCGGGCGAAAAAAATCTCTTCAGATCTGTGTATGCATGTGCCTGTAGTTTCAGCCACTGCTGACGAGGAAAAAGTCAAAATTGTTGGCTGTCTGTACAATATACAACTCCTCATAATTGTATAAACTTTTACAAGGACCCTTCACTTCATTTTCAGTTTCACCTCACTACAGGAAGGATGTGGAAACTATAAAGAGTGTGCAGAGGATACTTACAAGGATGTTGCCTGGATTGGGGAGCAAGCCCTATGAGATTAGGTTGTGTGAACTTGACCTTTTCTCCTTGGAGCGATGGAGAATGAGAGATGACCTGATAGAGGTGTACAAAAGGATAAGAGGCATTGTTCATGTGGATAATCAGAGGCCTTTTCCTAGGGCTAAAATGGCTAACACAAGAGGGCACAGTTTTCAGGTGCTTGGAAGTAGGTACAGAGGAGATGTCAGGGGCAAGTTTGTTTGTTTGTTTCTGCACAGAGGGTGGTGAGTGCATGGAATGGGCTGCCGGTGACGGTGGTGAATGTGGATATAATATGGTCTTTTAAGAGACTTCTGGAGAGGTAGATGGACCTTAGAAAATGGAGGGCTATGGCTAACCCTAGGTAATTTCTGAAGTAAGTACATGTTTGGCACAACATTGTGGGCTGAAGGGCCTGTATTGTGCTTTAGGTTTTCTATATTTTCTCTAAAACAGGAAATTATAAACTGGTGAGCCTGGTATCAGTAGTGGGAAAGATATTGGAAGCTATTCTAATGGACTAGGTATACGAGTATTTGGATAAACGTGGTCCGATTAAGGATACTCAGCATGCTTTCACTCTGGTACATCGAGTCTAATCAATCTTATATAGTTTTCGAGGAAGTTACCAGGAAAGGTGATGAAGGCAGGGCAGTGGATGTTTCCTACATGGACTTTAGCAAGGCACTTGACAAGTTCCCACATGGGAGTTTGGTCAAGAAGGTTCAGCCGCAGTGCAGTCAAGTTGAGGCAGGAAACTGAATTAGACATTGACTTTCTGGGAAAATCTAAGAAGTCAGAGAGTGGAAGTAGATGGCTGCCTCTCTGTGTGAAGTCCTGTCACTAATGGAGAGCCGCAGGGATCGGTGCTGAGCCCATTGTATTTTGTCATCAATATCAATGATCTGGATAATAAAGTGGTAAAACAGAGGTGAGTGTGGATATTGGACAACTGGATAATTGTGTTGGGGAAGCAGTAATGGGGGACAAATAAATGCTGGCTGAACTTAATAAGCATTTTGTGTGAGACTTCACTGTGGAAGACACTACCAGCGTGCCAGAAACTAGAGTTTCAGGGGGCAGAAGTGAATGCAGTTGCTGTTACTAAGGAGAAGACACCTGAAGGCAGGTAAGTCACCTGGGCCAGGTGGATAACACCTCAGGGTTCTGAAAGAGGTAGCTGAGCAGATTATGGAGGTACTAGTTGTGATCTTCCAGCAATCACTGGATCCTGGAATGATTCTGGAGTACTAGAAAGTTGCAAAGGTCACTCCACTCCTTATGAAGGGAGAGACAGAAAAAAAAGGAAATTGGAAGCTAGTTAGCCTGACTTCAGTGGTGGGAAAATGTTCCAGTCCATTATAAAGATGAGTTTGAGATATCTGGGGGCAAGATAAAAGATGCAGAAGCCAGCATGGTTTCCTTTAGAGGAAATGTAGTCTGACAAATCTTTTGGAATCTTTTTGAGGAAATAACAGGTAGGTCAGACAAAAGAGAGTCAGTGATTGTTTATTTGGATTTTCAAAATGCCTTTGACAAGATACGACATATGAGGCTCAGTGCCCAACAGGAAAGATACTGGCATATATAGAAAATTGGCTGACTGGAAGGAGGCAGAGTGGGAATAAAAGGGGATCTTTTCTCGTTGGCTGCCAGTGACTAGTGGACTAAAACCTATGGATTATCAGAAGTATAGATAGGGTGGATGTGGAGAGGTTGGTTCCTATTTGGTGTAAGTCCGGGACAAGCATCTAAAGAGAGGGGTGTCAATTTAGAGCAGAGATAATGAGAAATTTATTTACTCAGATGGTGTGAATCTTGCAAATTCATTGCCACAGATGGTGGTGGAGCGATGATATTGGGTATATTTAAAGTGGAGGTTGACAGATTCTTGATTAGTCAGGGTGCCAAAGGTTACTGAGAGAAGGCAGGAGAATGGGTTTGAGAAAGAAAATAAGTAAACAATGATTAACTAGCAAAACAGACACAGTGGGTGAATGGCCTAATTCTGCTCTTGTATCTTATAAGAGCTGCTGGCTCAGATGCTTTGCAACCAGGCATCAATCCTAACTTCTGATGATATCTGTGAAGAAGCTGCACGTGACCATCTGGTTTCCTTTCACATCTCAGACATCATTTATCCCTCTTGGGAAGGGGAAAGAGGGAAAGATATGTCCTGCCAAAGGGTCTTGGCCCGAAACGTCGACTGTACTTTTTTTCATAGACACTTCCTGCCCTGCCGTTCCTCCAGCATTTTGTGTGTATTGCTTGTATTTCCAGTAGCTGCAGATTATTTCTTCTTTATGATGTGTACCAAATCAGGGTTTTGTTTTTGGAAGAAGAGTTGTTGGCTCAGTCTGAGGGTTGGAGGATGGGCCATCACTCTAGATTTTACCTAGAGTGGAAGTGAAAGAAGGGGAGGATGGATGTCCTCAGACTTATGGAGGGGTCTACTTGGTCCTCATGGGAGGAGGGGTTGACTCGAGATTGGTGCTCAGCACTCATGTGGCACAGATAGTGGATGGTTCGTGTCACGTCTCGGTGTAGCAGAGGATGTTACATGTCAGACCAGGAGAATGAGATTCTGACATGGCAGACTGACTTGCAGAATGGGTACAGGGGAAATGACTGAGATGATCCACTGATCTTGCGAAAGACTGGAATACTCAGCAAGCTGTGTGTTTTGATCATTTGGCATGTCTCAAAATTTCCGAATAACTTCTCCCGCCCCCCCCCCCCCCAATGTGTTAATGGAGATTGGTAACGTACCTGTACAATAAACTTTGTCACAGCAGAGTGTCGGCTTCAGCCAGTAGACAAAGAAAGCACCACAGTTTTTGATCTTGATTGCCCGATTTGTATCGCAGTTGTTTTGCTCCCAGCTGAAGCAGACAGTCCTGTTGACCTCCCCCTCTCCCACGCTGGGATGGTGACCTGGAATGGGGTTTGTGAACATTCCGTAATATACCTGTCTCCACATTGCAATAGGAAATGTGCAACCAGACCCACTGCAAATCCATTGTTCACTACCCACTTTGTCTGACCAGGCTTGGTCAGTGTGAGCTGCTGTCCTCCCCACAGCCACACCTAGTCTCAGAGGAAAGCTCTTGTTGATGAAACCTTGTGGGTCCCTGTCCCATGAAACACAAGTCCCTCCCCTGGTGCTTGACAATGATGAAACTATTAGCAAACTGACCCACTGTTGAATATCTCCAAAGTGAATCAGGGACATCTGCAAGCTTGGAAAATATACAGACCTGATAAAAATTGCAGTGGTGGTAAGTTGTTTATAATTGTCGGATATGTTCAAATTTAAACATAACATAGACTTCGAAAAGAAACATGAATTTTAAAATAATTGCAACATGAAAACTAAGGACTGTGTTTAACTGAAAACACTGAAGTTTTATCAAGCAGTAGTGAATCAAGGCAACTGGACTAGCTGTGTCGTCTAGAAGAAAATAAAACAAGTCCCTGTGCTTTTCAGACCTACAAACATACTCAGAAACTCATCCACCTCAGGGATCCTGCACCCAAACACAGACAGAACAATATTGTATCAAGCAATGAGAACTGCACAGATCTGTATATCAGTGAGACAAAACAACCACTTCACAAGTGGCTGGCCCAACGTAGGAGGGCTAACACCTCAAATAAAGACACAGCTGTATGTCTACACATAAAGGACAAGGAAACCCCTTTGATAACAAGGCCAGAAGGATGGGTAATTGGAAAGATGGGTTAAAGCCATCTTTGTCAAACTGGAAAACCCAACCCTGAACAGAGAAGGTTGGGTACAACACCACCTATCACTACTCTCAATACAGTCCTAACGTATCTACGCCAGCACACATCCATTCACACAAAGGTAAAACTAATAATCCCCTCATTACCTCTACGACTCTTAACAACCCCCATGTGATCGCTCTCCCTTTGAACAATTCAGAGTTTATAAGCCGGGAAACTGCCCACCATGGATCAGAACTGAAGAAGCCTCTCGGATGGGTGGTGAAATGTCTTCCAGAAAACACAGCAAGTCCAGTTGCCTTAATTTGCAACTGCTTGAAATGCAATGACCTGGATGACTGGGAACCTTGATAGACATTACAGATTCATTGAGAAATTACATTGATTTATGAATTACCTCATGAACTGTGGGCTGCTGTGGATTACACTCAACTCCCTGGGTGCTGCTCCCTCACTGAAATTGCACTGGGTCTTATCTGGAGTGGGCTTGATTGGCAGATCCAGAGACCAGCTACATGTACCAGGAATCTCCAGGAAGCTGATGCACCACTGTCAGATTCCATGTGGGACCAGAATTGCAACATGACTTAAGTGACTGTGGGGAGCATTTCTCAGGGATGTCGAGACCTGTTTCTGTGTCGAGTCTGCCCTACCTGAAAAGTAACCAAGCCCTGCTGTTGCACACGATGACCTTACCGCTTAACCAGCCTGGACTTGTCCCGGAGCACTTGTACGTTGGAACAGCAGTCTCAGGAATCCTCCAGCCCCCAGAACTGGAAAAGAAAGCATCAACGTCTCAACTGAGCATCCACTGAGAGAATGAGCAGGAACTGGAGCCCATTCCATCGGTTTGATATTCTCGCTAATCTCAGGAAGCACTGTTTGATATTTGATGTAAAATATTCTGCTGATGCAGGAAATCCTGAGCAACACTCATGAAGTGCTGCAGAAACTTAGTAAGTTAGACAAGGTTCAAAGTAAAATTTATTATCAGAGTACATACCGTAACCACATACAATCCTGAGGTTCTTTATCTGCAGGCATATTTAGCAAATCTTTAGAACAGTAACTGTAAACGGGATCGCTAAACTTTACCTCCTGAGAAAACTAAAGAAATTTGGCCTGTCTCCTAAAACCCTAATTTTTATAGATGCACTGTAGAAAGCGTTCTTCTTGGGTGCATCACAACCTGGTATGGAAGTTGTCCTGTCCAAGACTGAAAGAAGCTGCAGAAGATCGTGAACACGGCGCAGCACATCACACAAACCAATCTTCCGTCCTTGAACTCACTTTACACCGCATGCTGTCGGAGCAGTGCTGCCAGGATAATCAAGGACACGACTCCCCCAGCCAACACACTTTTCGTCCCTCTTCCCTCCGGGAAAAGGCTCAGGAGCTTGAAGACTCGACGGCCAGATTTAGGAACAGCTTCTTTCCATCGGTGATAAGACTGCTGAACGGATCCTGACCCGGATCTGGGCCGTACCCTCCAAATATCCGGACCTGCCTCTCGGTGTTTTTGCACTACCTTATATTCCATCTATTTATGATTTATAATTTGTTTTTTTTAATAATTACTATCGATTTGTAATCCAGGCAGCGGGAAGCGCAGAATCAAATATCGTTGTGATGCTTGTACGTTCTAGTGTCAATTGTTTGGTGACAATAAAGTATAAAGTACAAAGTAAACATCAGGATTGTGAATTGTAAATAAACTGCAAATGCAGATAATAAATGCAGCATCTGTTGGCAATAAACTCATGACATTTTCATCTGAGAACGTTCATCCAAACTGGAAGGAAACAGAAATAGATTGTAGCCAAATTGCCCTCTTCTCTCCTCCCTTGCCTCATGTCAATGCCACCACCTCCCTCTGCCTCCCCACCTTGTTCCCTTTACTGCACTGTCCACTCCCATCAGATTCCTTCTTCCTCTGGCTCTTCTAACCATCAAATTTAATAGACTTTATTACTTGCATCCTTCATATACATGAGCAGTAAAAATCTTCACATTACGTCTCAGTCTAAATGAGCAATGTGCAATTTATAGTAATTTATGAATAGTATGTACAACAGGACAGTCAAAATAACATAGAAATACAGTTGTGTCAGCATGAATTAATCAGTCTGATTGCCTGGTGGAAGAAGCTGTCCTGGAGCCTGTTGGTCCTGGCTTTTATGCTGCAGTACCGTTTCCCAGATGATTGCAGCTGGAACAGTTTGTGGTTGGGGTGGCTTGGTTTCCCAATGATCCTTCAAGCCTTTTTTACACGTCTTTGTAAATGTCCTGAATAGTGGAAAGTTTACATCTACAGATGCGCTGGGTTGTCCGTAACACTCTCTGTAGTGTCTTGCGATTGAGGGAATACAGTTCCCATACCAGACAGAGATGTAGCCTGTCAGGATGTTCTCTTTTGTGCCCCTATAGAAAGTTCTTGAGATTTTGGTGGCCCATACTGAACTTCTTCAGCCATCTGAGATGAAAGTGCCTTTTTCACCACTCAGCCGGTACGTACAGACCATGTGAGATCCTCGGTAATGTTTATGCCGAGGAACTTAAAGCTGTTCACCCTCTCAACCCCAGCTCCATTGAAGTCAATAGAGGTTATCCTGTCTCCATTCCTCCTGTGGTTCACAACCAGCTCCTTTGTTTTAGCGACTAGAGGGAGAGGATGTTTTCTTGTCACCGCTGTGTCAGGATTATGACTTCTCTATAGAAGAAGAATGCCCTTAACTCCTGGTGGAGTCATTGGGGCGCCGTCATGACAAGCTTTTTGCACCGATCTTTTTGGTGATTGCTCATCATGTGGCGTTTCTGTAGCATTCACCAGGTTTTTTTTTTACGAGGTCGAGATTCTAGCTCGACGCTCAACCCAGCACGGATGGAAAGCGTGCAAGGGAGCCGGCTGGAAATGAACTCTGGACCTTTCTCCCTGAAGTCCAGCGCTGACGCCACTACGCCACCAGTCGGCTACTTCTCTGACGGCTACCTTGTTATTATTTGAGATCAGGCCAATCATTGTAGTGTCGTCAGAAAATTTAATTCGCAGATGGGAGCTGTGATTTTTGACACAGCCATGGGTATACAGAGAGTAAAGGAGGGGGCTTACGACACAGCCCTGAGGGGCATCAGTGTTGAGGGGCACAGGTGAGGGAGCCCACTCTTACCGCCTGCCAGCGATCTGACAGGAAATCCAGGATCTATCTACACAAGGCAGAGTGAAGGCCGAGGTCTCTGAGCTTCTTGTTGAGCCTGGAGGGAATTAAGGTGTTGAATGCTGATTGAAGTCCAAGAACAGCATTCTCACACAAGCATCCCTCTTCTCCAGGTGTGTAATGACCGTGTGTAGAGCTGTGGCTATTGCATTATCCGTTGATCGGTTGTGTGGGTAGGTGAATTGTAGGGGGTCCAGTGTGGGTGGTAACATGCTGCAGATGTAGTCCTTGATCAGCCGCTAAAAAACTTGCTTACTCTTGAGGTGAATGCAACAGGACGTTCAGACATGTTGTCTTGGTCCTTTTCGGTACCGGAACAATGGTGGATGTTTTGAAGCAGGAAGATACTCCACACTGGGAGAGAGATTAATAATGTTTGTAAACACACCTGCCAGTTGTGCCACGTACATCCTGAGTACTCGCCCTGGGAAGACGTCCGGACCTAGAGCTGTGCGACTGTCCACTCATTGGAAACACTTGCGTACTTCGGCCTCAGATGACCAAGCTGCCGGTCACATCAGCTGCTCTCTTCAGGGGCTCAGAATTGGCAACATCAAATAAAGCACAAAAAATATGTTGCTCACCTGGGAGAGGGGCGGCAATGTTGGAAACTCCACTGCGTTTAGCTTTGAAGTCTGCGATGGTGTGCTGACTTCAATCCCAGCTTCTCACATCGTCCCCACCTTCCACATCTCCTGGCCTCATCTATCACCTTCCAGCTTGTTCTCCACTTAAATCCCCCCTGCACATCTTCTTAAACTGGATTTTGCCTCCTTTCTTCCCAGTCCCGATGAAGGGTCCTGGCTTAAAATGGTGAGTATTCATTCCTCATCAAAGACGTCGATCTGCTGAGTTTCTCCAGCATTTCCCATGTGGTGTCCCTTTTATACTTTGTGCTTTTCTCTGTATCATCAATGCCCCATCACCAAGGAAAGGGATTGTGAGCTTCCCACTTCCCACATTTAGTCTCTGCCAGATCTCAGGCTTCCTGCACCCACTCCCTGTTCCATGCCTGTGACTGATGATCCCACTCCCTGTTTGACTGATACCGACATCTCTATGTATCCACAACTTGTCCCATTTCTTTCAATAATAACTCAAGACCCTGTGTATCCATTCTTTTCTACATGATGATCCCAGACAACCTTATCCATTCTCTGTCCCAGACACAAGGATGTTTATGGACTCTGCCACATAACTGTAAGAAAATAAACAAATTTCCCTTTACATTCCCCTTGTTCCCAGCATATTCTCCATTTGATTGACTGATATTAATTTAATTGTCTCCTCCCATTACCTCTTGAATCGGTACCATCCTTCTGTCCAGGTTTGATCATCCATGTATTCACTGCATTCTTCCGATGAACAATCCGTGCTCCTCCAGGGCTGATCCAGGATAGTGTGATTTACACACGGACCACCAAGTGTGGAAACTGCAGCAGGAGTATGCTCAGTGTCAATGGTATAAACAATAATCTTAATTAGCATTATTCATTAACAGTGTTGAAATTAATGCCTATTGTAACTCACCCCCACTCCACCAACCTCAGGTGTACACTCCAAAATAATGATCACCTACTCACATAAACACTGTCAGTGCAGTTTCATCTTCCAGCTCTCTTTATTGAATTGGTGGCAGTAAAACTGAATCATGCTGTGTATAAACATCCATACTGACAGTGCCCACCCCTCAGTCCTATCAGTCCTAACCTGGTCCACGGCCCTTCTTTGCTGAAATGATTCTTACTCAGCTGGACACAGAAGTTCTGTCAGCAACCACTCTCTGAGGCAGTGCATTCCAAGCATTTGCTGCTCCAGGGGTTAAGATCTGCTTCACAAACCCTCTAAACCACTGCTGCACATTCCCTAGTTTTATCTACCTCTGATGTAAGATCATTAGCTAGAGGAGCACAATTAGGCCACGTGGCCCATTGAGACTGCTCCACAATTACAAGGTGGCTGATCCATTTTTCCTCTCCTGCCTTCTCCCCATATCCCTTTGTGTCCTGGCCAATCAAGAATCGATCAACCTCTGCCTTAAATATATGTAAAGATTGTCTCCAGAGTCATCTGTGTCAACAAATTCCACAGATTCACCACTCACAGACTGGAGATATTCATCCTTATCTCTGTTCTAAAAGGGAGACCCTCTGTTCTGAGGCTGTGTCATCTGGTCCTGGGCTCTCTCACCAGGGGAATCATCCCTACCATATCCACTTTCAAAAGCAGTTAGGTTTCAATTAGGTCACCCCTCATTCTTCTAAATTCTAGTGAATGCAGGCCCAGAGCAATCAAACACTATGACACACCGTCCAATCCTGGAATCATTTTCATTAATCTCCTTTGAACCCTCTCCAGTTTCAGCACATCCTTTCTAAAATAAGGTGCCCAGACCCGATTACAATACTCCAAGTGATGCCTTACCAGTGCTTCATAAAACCTCAACATTATATCCTTGCTTTTCTATTCTAGTCCTCCTGAAATGAGTGGTAACATCGTATTACCTTCCTGACCAGTGACTCATCCTGAAAATTAACCTTTTGGGAATCCTGTACAAAAGCTCCCAAGTCCCTGTGCAATTCAGATTTTTGAATTTTCACTCCATGCTGAAAATGGAGAGAACCTTTCATTTCTTCTAACAAAGTACGTAACCATACACTTCCCGACACTGTATTCAATCTGCCACTTCTTTGCCCATTCTCCTAATCCATCTGAGTCCTTCTCTCAACTCTGTACTTTCTCAAAACTACCTGCCTCTTTGATCATTTAATTATGTATCTACATACTACTGGAATTGATTGATTCTTTTATTTTTTTTCTTTCCATATTGTCTTGTACTGCTGCTGCTAAGTTAACAAATTTCACGACACATGCTGGTGATAATAAACTGGATTGTGATTCTGACATGACGTGTACAGAAGGCAATTGTTCAGTGTTCATGTTGGAACTATGAGTCTCTCCATCAAAGAAAAGATGCAATGGTAAAACTGAATGTGCAGAATCCATGTACGAGGAAGCACTCTCTTGCTTGGATTTTAGACTTACCTGTAACAAATTATGACAGTGTAATTGTAAGGATCCAGCCACACGTGCAGACAACCTCTGCATCAAACTGTACATGCTGGGCAGCTTGCTTCAGAGGGACGTACGGGGCAGAGTCCATTACGGGTACTGATAACTCAGGATATCACAGAATTTCCCCTCACCCCTGACACCTCTGTGTGAATGAGAGCAGTGACATACCTGTGCAGTACACAGTGTGATTACTAGGTGTCGGCTTCAGCAGATACACAAAGTAGCCAATGCAATTTTTGATCTTAATGTCCAGACAAGCGTTGCTGTTTTGACTTGCGCCCTGTCCACTCACACCGGATTCAGGATTGGTGTTTCCATTCTCGGTGAAGCAAACTCTTCTCATCACCTCCCCCTCTGCCACAGCGGGATGGGAACCTGGAATAAGATTAATACAAGTTTAATTATTATTCAACCATCCATGAATACAGCCAAAAAAACAATGTTACTCCAGGGCCAAAGTGAAAGAAAACAGTGCCAACAGAAATACACAGCACAAGGCACGTATAACATATATATCAGATAGCAGTTAAACATACAATCACTCAATAATATAATACAGCCCAATTCCCCGAGCCCATGAATGTGTTGGCAAGAGCAAGCCCGCAGCAATATGCAGTCGAACCCAGTCCAGCTCATCTTCCACTGAGTGGCCACTGGAGGGCAGCACCGATGCCAACATGGTCACCACGTCACACCGTCTCCGGCACTGACTCCGATGTCTCTCTCCTGGACGGATGCAAACAGGCGACACCACAGCATGATGCCCGGTCCTCACTACAGCTGATCCCCCAATAAACCAGTGAACCAGACATTCAGCATTCCATATTACCAATGTCCAACAGGGCCTTGTGATTATCGGAGAAACAACTAAAACCCTATCACAGGCTGTTAGACTGCACACCACCTTTGCAAACCAACTCTGACAGCAACACGGACCCAACAAGTCCAGATCCTCCACCAAGGAGCAACACGCTGATGGAGTAGACCTGCAGTACTTGAAGAAATTCTGAATGCCCAGCTAGTAAATGAAAAAGATGTTTTAAAAAAGACAGATTTTATTGGCTCTGCATCTGTGTGCTGCCATCTTACCAGACGGCAAACATAGTAAAGTGTACCCAGCGCCATGGGGAATGTGAATGGGGACCATTCTAATGCAGGTTTCAGATTCACCCATGATCTGCTCTGGCCTCAGTCAATAGCAAGCTGTTACCACCCCAGCCTGCAATCCAAACTCCCTGCTACAGATCCAGGTCCCCGAGACCAGCTCCTGCTGGTGAGAGCCTGTGGGCCCAGGGCTTGGACTAGAAACTCCAGTATCACCCCTGATGCACATTGGATAGCTGGTGAAGATGCACCACCAGGCCAGATGATCACATTTCAAACAAAACATTGTTTCACAGAGAGATGGTCACTTGTTAAATACTTATTGCAGTTAACCATAATACAGGACCAAAATAAACAAGATCAGTTCACTCTCTGAAGTTGGCTCCAGCAGCTAAGGGCTTGTAGTTCTCCAGGTTTACCCTGGCAGTCAGGGAAGCATTGGAAGATGCAGCAAGGCAAGGGTTAAGGTAGTGTTCAGGCAAAGGTAGTTTATGCAACGTGCAGAAAATGCTGGAGAAACTCAGCAGCCCAGGCAGCATCTATGGAAAAGCGTAAGTGATTCAGGCCGAGAATTTTCATCAGGACTGGGGAAAAGAAAGATGAGAAGATAGAACAGTGAGGTGGGGGAAGGGAGGAAGAAGAACAAGGTTGTAGGTGATCGGTAAAACCGGGAGAGGGGGAGGGTTGAAGTAAGGAGCTGGGAAGTCGATTGCTTAAAGAGATAAAGGGCTGGAGAAAGGGGAATCTGACAGGAGAGGGCAGAAGCCCATTGAAGAAAGGGAACGGGGAGGAGCACCAGAAGGTAATGGGCAGGTAAGGAGGTGAGATGAGAGAGGAAAACAGGAGTGGGTGAATGGTGAAAGAGGGAGCAATGAAGGAAGTTAAAGTGTAGAGCCAACGGAGGATAAAGTGGGATAGAGCAAGATGAGTCTCTGAAGAGAAATCTTTGAAGACCATAGCTTCCCTTTGCACAGCTGGTGGCTGGAGCCATTTCACATTACAAAAATGCAAATGAAGGATTCTAGTTACTGTATATTAATTCTGAGTATTATGGGTCTTTTATGTATGGGCACATGGCCAAGTGGTTAAGGCATTCGACTAGTGATCTGAAGGTCGTGAGTTCGAGCAGCAGCTGAGGCAGCGTGTTGTGTCCTTGAGCAAGGCACTTAATCACACATTGCTGTGCGATGACACTGGTGCCAAGCTGTATGGGCCCTAATGCCCTTCCCTTGGACAACATCAGTGTCGTGGAGAGGAGAGACTTGCAGCATGGGCAACTGACGGTCTTCCATACAACTTTGTCCAGGACTGCGCCCTGGAGAGTGAAGACTTTCCAGGTGTAGATCCATGGTCTCGCAAGACTAACAGATGCCTTTTTTTAATGCATAGATTGTATTGATCATTAATATATGTATTATTGTTGTGTGATTAGAGATTCATCATGCAAATAGGGGTTTGAACAAACACAATGTTACCATTTGGTCAATATCTGTAACCACTGGTCAATTTCCATACAGAAATGGCATTGCTGTGTTCAAACTTCAGAACTGTGGTGTGCATAAGTAAATGAAGTGTGATTGAGGAGTAAACGGCGACAAAGCCACTACCCAGGCTAACCAGATAAGAAAGTCAAAGACTATTGAGATTCACTGATATTCAGAGACATTCACTGGTCTTGAAATCATATTGTGGTGAAGGACAACGGTAAAGTTCTGGTACTGCTCAATATTGAGGGACCTGACCTTGTTTACAGCCTCTCAATGATTCTCCAGTGCAGAGTTGAAATGTGAGGGACCTCCACTTATCACAAAGTAAAGAAATTAATTTTGATTTTATTTTTACTTACAACATACCCTGACCATACTTACTGCAAATATTATAAATATATGTGTTTCTGTACTTGAGAAAACATTTTACATTTAATCTTAAAATACAAACAATTTAAATATAAATTTAACATAAAAACAAATTGGAACACACAGATTAAGAGAGCACAAATTAAAGACAGATAATCAGCAATGAAAAGCCGAGTTTACATGATTTGAAATAGAAACAGCATCACTTTCAATAACTCTATTAGTTCATGATCTCTGGGTGCCCTGAGACAGGCCGGGCTGCTTGGGAACTGCTCCTCTACTGCAAGCAATGGAGCCACAAAATCTTTCCTGGGTCTGATCTGGAGTGATGTCAAAGCTCAAAGTACATTTAATAGCAAAATATGCGCACTGTAAAGAACTGTGAGATTTGTTTCCTTACAGGCAATCCCAAACAATAGAAAAAAACTATAGAACCTGTTTTTTAAAAAAAGATTGTCAACAATCCAATGTTGCAAACAATAAAAGTAAGCAGATGGCATTCTGAATTGAAGTTTACGAAAGTGAATCCACAGCTGAATCAGGAACCCAGTTGTTCCAGTCCGTAGTCTCAGGGTGGTCAGCAGGCAGACCCACAACGCCACCGCCAGAGAAGAACGAGAAGGTGACACTCCACTGCCAGACTGCATTTGGATTCAGGGCCAGTGTATGGTTTGAGTGACTTTGGGAAGCATCTTTGACAGACCTGGAGATCAGTGTCCATGCTTACACGCCTGTGCAGAGACCTGGGTCATCATTCTGACCCTCCTGAAAGGAAAATTAAGCCCAACTGTTGTGAACTCTGAGCCTACCTTCCAACCAGCCTTGTCTCTTCCTGCAGCAACAACCCTGTGGAACTGCTGTCTCGGGGATTTTCCATCTGCCGGAACTGAAATAACAATTGGAGAATGGATTCCTAAATTGAGGCAGAGGATTCACTTTGAGAATTGAACCCTATCCTCACCCTGTCTGTCTTCAACCTTCCCCCATGCCATCTAATTTTCTCTTTTAATTCTCCATCTCCATTTTCCATTTCTCGCTCCAGGTCACTCACTCACTCCGTGCAGAATGTGTCAGCCCTCTTATCCCTACAGTTGCCCGCTGCCCCATTGTAACGACCGGTAATCTGGTCTTCCAGCAATTCCCCTTCCCACACCCTTCAATCTCCCTTCATGCTGGGTTTGAAGTCATTATTCCCTCATTACCTGCTGAATCTGTACCATCCTTCTTCAAGATTCCTGTCAGACATACATTCTCCACTCGTGCTGGGAGAATTCATTCTCCTCCAAGATTGATCCAAGATGTTGTAATTTACACACGGATCACCCAGTGCGGAGTCTGTAACTGAGGGACAGGGTGACAATGAATAGTTTTTAGGTTCACCTGATATCACAGAACATCTTAATCACACAGCCCAGTTCCACCATCCCCACAGGACAAACAACAGTCTTGTTCTCCAATCAGTGATCAATCCCACAAATAAATGGTGGAAACTTTGCCTCATTCCACAACTTGGCTCCATTGCACTTGGTCCATCACACCCACAAACTCACACCAGTGAGAAACTGATGGGGAACAGGAAGAGCAGCCCAGCCATTCTCTCTGGGTGTACTGGTGAATGTTAGTCAACTGCACTCAGAGTTGTGGTAATGCAGGAAGCCCCATCATCAATTTCTGCTAAAATGGCCACCTGCATTCTGCACTCTGATGCTGATCAAAGTCCTGAGGGCCATGTCACCACTTCCCACCACCACTCCCCCGTGTTATCCTCATCCCCAGCTTCACCCTCCCCCAGCGCTCTCTCCCCTGTAACAAGTGCCATCCACACTCTTCCTCTCACCCATCAGCCCACCTCTGTTCCCTGCCACACTCCTGCAACCTCTCCTCAATCCTGTCCATCGCTTTGCTACTCTTCTCTGTCTCTCCTCCACCATTCCAACGTCTCTCTCCTATTCTCAGATTTTATTTATTTATGTTTCCATTTTTATTTTGTTTTGATACAGTGTGGAGGGGCCTTTCCACCCCATCATTCTGCATCAGCAAGCATGTCTCAATTTAACCTGAGCCCAACTGTGGGACAATTTACAATGACCAGTCGGTACATCTTTGGATCATGGGAGGAATCTGGAGCACTCGAGGAAACCCGTGCTGTCACAGGAGGAACGTACACGCTCTTGCAGGCAACATAAGACCTGAAGATATAGGAGCAGGATTAGGCCATACACCCCATCTAGTCTGCTCTGCCGTTGTATCGTGGCTGATCCCGGAGCCCCTCTCACCATATCCTTTGTCACCCTGACCAATCAGGAAACTACCAACTTCTGCAGTCTGTGGCACAGCATTCTTCAGATCCACCGTTCTCTGGCTAAAAAAATCCTCCTTGCTTCTGTTCTCAATTTTGAGCTGTGTCCTCTAGATCTGGATACCTCCACAGAGGAAACATCCTCTCCACATCCACCCTATCTAGTCCTATCAACACACGGCAGGTTTTATTGAGATTCCCCTGCATTCTTCTAAATTCCAGTGACAACAGGCCCAAAGCTGCCAAATGCTCCCCGTATGTTAACCCCTTCATTCCCAGAATCATTCTGGTGAACCTTGCTCAACCTGGGTTAAAGGTACTGTAAAATGCTGTGCTATCCTTTGTTACCGGGCTGACAATCACTCATGATTGTCATTATCACCACCCCCTTTCACCTCAGCACTTAGACCTCCCATTTCTTCCCTTCCCCTTGGGAAGGCTAATGAACCAATTTTAAACCCGGTCATCTCTCATATTTGCCACCTTCTGTTAGTAACCACATTTCACCTGGTGCTTTTTTTTTAAATATGTAGATTAAAAAGCCACCATATACTGCTCTGGTATATGGTCGAGTGACGTGCATGTAGGGAGAGCGAACTGTAATCTATGCAGCATTGATGAGAATGGGTCAGCACATTCTTAATGGACCGAAAGGCTGGTGTCCCTGCAACAATCGTCTATAACTCACCAACGTAATTAGTGTTCAAATGCACCATGACAATCTACTGCCCCACAAATAAGAGTTAAAAAAAATCAATCCTGAAACAGTAAAATAAAGCAGAGATAAACACTGCCAGTGATGTCACCATAGCCCGTCTCAGTGGATGTGATCAGTCGTAGGGGAGTCTAGAACAGAGGGCACAGTCTCAGAATAGCCATTTGGCAAACGGTACCATAGCATTAAGGCCACGACCAACAGGATCCGGGACAGATTCTCTCACCAGGCAATCAGCTTTACATTGATCTGATTGTATATCTGATGGTACATTGATCTGACTGTACATACATGTATACACAACATTTAGGTATGCAATCCTCACAAAATGCTGGAGGAACTAAGCATGCCAGGCAACGTCTATGGGAACAAATTACAGTCGATGTTTTCCCCATCCCCTTTTCCCTCTCTCCTTGCCTGCCCATCACCTCCCTCTGATTCTCCTCCTCTTTTCATTCTTCCATGGCCTTCCATTCTCTCCTAGACTTCCACTTCTCCAGCCCTGTAACTCTTTCATCTATCAATTTCCCAGCTCTTTCCTTCATCACTCCCCTTCCGGTTTCACCTGTGACCTTGTGTTTATATCTCTCCCCTCCACCCACTTTTTAAATCTTCTCATCTATTTTTCTCCAGTCCTGCCAAAGGGTGTCAGCCTGAAATGTCGACTGTACTCATTTCCACAGATGCTGTCTGGCCCACCGAGTTCCTCCAGCATTTTGTGTGTGGTCCTTGGATTTCCGGCATCTGCAGATTTTCTCTTGTTTGAAATATACAGTGCTAGTGTTGGGCAATATCCTCCCACATTTCCCTTCTTTATAGCTTGTACAATGCGCTGAAGATGCAACATAAAGGTGTTTAGTCCCTTGGATGGAAGAAATAAAATAAATACAAATACAATTTGCCCATTTATAACCATATAACAGGCCATCTCGGCCCTTCTAGTCCATGCCGAACTCTTACTCTCACCTAGTCCCACCGACCTGCACTCAGCCCATAACCCTCCATTCCTTTCCTGTCCATATAGCTGTCCAATTTAACTTTAAATCACAACATCGAACCTGCCTCAACCACTTCTGCTGTAAGCTCGCTCCACACAGCTACCACTCTCTGCGTAAAGAAGTTCCCCCTCATGTTACCCCAAAACTTTTGCCCCCCCAACTCTCAACTCATGTCCTTTTGTTTGAATCTCCCCCACTGTCAATGGAAAAAGCCCATCCACGTCAACTCTATCTATCCCCCTCATAATTTTAAATACCTCTCTCAAGTCCCCCCTCAACCTTCTACGCTGCAAAGAATAAAGACCCAACTTGTTCAGTCTTTCAAATGAAGACCCAACTTGTTCAACCTTTAAAACGGAGATGAGGAGGAATTTCTTTCGCCCAGAGAGTAGAGAATAGGTGCAATTCATTGGCACAGTAGGGTGTGGAGGCCGTCATTGGGTATATTTAAGGCAGAGGTTGATAGATTATGGGCATGAAGGCAGAAGATTGGAGCTGAAAGGGAAATGGATCAGCCACAGTGAAATGGCAGAGCAGACTCGATCAGCCAAATGGTCTATTTCTTCTCCTATATCTTACAGTCCTATGGTGTCCACTAAACTCAAAGAACAGCCTCTGCTTCAGCTCCCATTCTGTGTGTTCACTCTGACAATGATCTCCCACACCAGGAAACAAGACCTACATTCGCATTTTGTACTCCAGTGTAGGAAGCCCTGCAGGGAACAGCCACCCTCTCCTAGTTTAGCTATTAGTGTACATGGATATCAGGACAAAGTTCCTGCCTAATAGTCATCCTTCATTGATGTTTTCTGCTGGAGTGCTTGGTGTGCTTTAACTGTGTTAAACGTGGTTCAATAAAACTGCTGTATCTCAGATTCCTTTAAATTTTCACAAAGTTTCAATCCCTGAAACTTTCAGACAAACTGATACAGGAAAGAGACAGTACACTGTTAAGGGTAAGGTCCTCAGCATTGTTGCTGAGCGTAGAGATATTGGGATCTTGGTTTGTACCTCCTTACAAGTGGCTACACAGGCCGATAAGATGGTTAAGGTGACTTATGGAATGCCTGTTTTTAATGGTCAAGGCATTGAGTTCCAACACAGCATCTTGTTTCATACTGGGAGTCAGGGAAAACTAAGTGAGCTGATCACTGATGTTCCACTGGAAAATTCAGTGCACTCTGGCTGTTGAAAGACTTGGATGGTCCAGAAATTCACTGGGTTTCACGCAGTCACACAGATGTACAGAGCCAATATGAAGAGCAGCATACCTGTACAATACACACTATATAAGCCCGGTGTTGGCTTCAGCTTGTACACAAAGTAAGCCGTGCAGTTTTTGATAGTGATGTCCATTTGCTTAGTGCAAGTGTCTTTCTGTGTGTTATCTTTGACCCAGTTGAAACAGATGGTCCTGTTCACTTCGCCTGCTCCCACATCAGGATGAGGATCTGGAATGAGATTTATAAACACTATGAAATGAACCCACTCCCATGTCCGGATGGAGACCTGGAATGAGATTTACAACCACTGTGAAATGAACCCATTCCCATGTTGGGATTTGGACCTGGGATAAGGTTTACAAACACTGGGAAAAGAACCCACTCCCACATCGGGCAAGGAACCTGGAATGAGGTTTACAAGCACTGTGAAAAAAAGAACCCACTCCCACGTTGGGATGGGGACCTGGAATGAGGTTTGGAAATACAGTGAAATTAACCCGTTCCCATCTTGGGATGTGGACCTGGGATAAGGTTTACAAACACTGGGAAAAGAACCCACTCCCACATTGGATGGGGACCTGGAATGAGGGTTGGAAATACTATGAAATGAACCTGCTCCCACATCGGGATGGGGATCTGGAATGAGGTTTACAATCACTGTAAAATGAATCTGCTCCCATGGTACAGCCGGGAACGATATCAGTACCTGCTAAAGCACAGTGGCTCACAACACAAGGACCGTTCCATTCTCAGTCAAAAGTTCACATTCCACTCCCCTCAATCCACGTACCCTGAGGTCACTTCATGCTGGTAATGTCCTCGGACAGGGGTTCCCAAC
The DNA here is from genome assembly GCF_030028105.1 of Mobula birostris. NCBI lineage: Eukaryota > Metazoa > Chordata > Chondrichthyes > Myliobatiformes > Myliobatidae > Mobula > Mobula birostris. Next base: position 40,548,741 of record NC_092382.1, on the reverse strand, counting down.
CTGAGGGCCATAGACCCTCCTCAGGCAGCTGTGTAGGTCAGGTCACTGGATGTATTTAAGGTAGAGCTTGCCAGATTCTTGATTAGCCATGGCATCAGATGTTATGGGGAGAAGGCCGGGGAGTGGGGCAGAGGAGGGTAAAAAGGATCAGCCATGATTGAATGGTGGAGCGAACTCCATGGGCCAAATGGCTTAATTCTGCTCCTATCTCTTTTGGTCTTAATGAGAGGGGTCCATAGCATAAAAAAGGTTGTGAATCCCTGTCCATAAGACCATAGGATATCGGAATGGAAACAGGCCATTTGGAGATGGAATTGGGCAATGGAGGGCTTTCGTTGCTGCCTGAAACACGATCGTCGTGAACGGCAAAAGAGAATTTTTAACCAAAGAAGAACTTTGAATGAAGTGGTGCTATATTCAGTCTGTAAGAGGGTCAAGAAGGTTGATCCACAACAGTCCTGCAAAGCCGCCCCTCCTCTGGACTCCATAAAGATCCACAACTGGAGTGGAGACTGAATAACTGTGAGGAAACCCCTCAGTGAACTCTGCTGTTTACCCTACTGCAGCCAACTAAAGCCCTGACTCCAGCCAACATAGCTCTCTGGGTCATAAGAGAATGACATTGTCAATCTTGCCCAACTCAATAATCACTGTGGTAAATTCTTGTAAACCTACCTTTTAACCAGCCTGGACTCCATGTAGAGCAGTGAAAGAATGGAACCGTAGTCTCGGGGATCTTCACATTGCCGTGACTGAAACAATGATCAGAGAGTCAGTCCCAGACCAGGAACTGTGGTCTATTATACCCACACACTGCCCAGCTCTGGTCAGATCACAGGAAACTCCATTTGTCCTCTGCCCCTTCCAAAGTCTTGAATGAATAACCATTTCCTCAAAGATGAGTGAGATTTTCATCTTCTCTGTACCCACAGCCTGGCCACCCAAAGAAGTGACATCCCTCGCTTCTCTGCATGACTCATCCTAACACATCTTATCCTCATCATATGCATAATAAATGCAGAAGGAAACAATTTAGCCCATCAGTTTCAGACTGTATCCTTGGGGACCGATCCTTTGAGCACCATTCACTACCTCTTCTACCCAAAAAACACCCACCAAACACAACTGATTCATTTACATTGTTTCTGTTATTATTATGTGTGGTGTTTTTTGACGTGGCCGATTGTTCTTCAGAAACCTTTCTGCAGAAGTGATTTTCCATTTCCTTCTACTCTTCAGAGATTGTCTATCTGGCATCAGTGGTCGCATAACCAGGACCCGTGATATGCACCAACTGCTCATACTACCGTCCACTACCAGCTCCACGAGCTTCATGTGTCCCGGATTGGTGGGGGGGAGGGGGTGTGAGGTCTAAGCAGGTGGGACACCTTGCCCAAGGGTGACCTGCAGGCTAGCAGAGGAAAGGACCGCCGTACACCTCCTTGAATATCTCTACCCCACCAACTGATACATTTGCTTTGGCTGGGGAATTTAGAAGGCAATTTATATTGTTAGTTCACACATGGAATATAGAAACAGCCAGGAAGATGATGGAGAATTCACTGATAACATCCCATTGGGAAGCAACTAGGAACCCAGGAGATGCAAGTGGCAGCAGGAGCCGCTGAAGCTCACGGATCTCACCTGCTAAATCTGTACCATCCTTCCATAAGGTCTCCATCATCCATCCACCGACCACTGCACCGAGTTTCAGAGCAATTCGAGCTCCTCCAGGGCTGATCCAGGATGGTGTGATTTTCACATGGATCACCGGTGGTGGAGGCTGTAAATGAGGGACAGAATGATGACCTGTTTTTATCTAATATTCACTGATCATTCAGCCTTTGCAACCTCCCACCCAACTCCATTCCTGCAAGTCTTTGTGATGTGGAAGGAAAGAGGAGAACCAGGAACAAACTACGTGGCCATGCAGGGAATGTGAGTTTCTGGGGGTAATTTGGGAAGGGGCAGGATAGATACATTCTAAACATGAAGAAGTGTTCTAAAGGGAGAACGAGGTAACCGTGGCTGACAAGGGAAGTTAAAGGCAGCATTAAAGCAAAAGCAAGGGCATGTAATAGAGCAGGCATTAGTTGGAAGATCAAGGATGAGGAAACTTTCAAAAATCAACAGAAGTCAACTAAAAAAATGTGAGAAAAGATGAAATATGAAGGTAAGATTGAAAATACTATCAAAGAGCATACCAAAAGAGTTTGTGAGATATATAAAGAGTAAAAGTAAGAATGGATATTAGACCACTGGAAAATAACACCTGTGACAGGATCCTAAATTACCCCTATGATTAACCCTATGAACTGTGTTTAAGAAAAGAGAGGATGAGTTATTTAACACCGACATCTTGTGTGTGTGTGTGTGTGTGTGTGTGTGTGTGTGAGAGAGAGAGAGAGAGAGAGAGAGAGAGAGAGAGAGAGAGAGAGAGAGAGAGAGAGAGAGAGAAGGATGAAGACTGCTCAGAGTTTGTTTATACTTTCTACAAGGACATTGTCTGCTTGTACGTTCTTACAGACAGAGAAGGGAGGAGCTGTTTGAATAACAGTTGGTGTTCAGCATGGGGAGATATACAGAAGGTCAGATGATAGATCTGGAACATGTGATTTTGGACACTGTATGAGCTTCGTTGTTGCCCACAGAAAAAGTGGGTTTTTGGAGGATCAATCAGTGGCTCCCACAGTGTGAACAGGGTGTGACCGGTGGGGAGTTATTTGTGTGTCCAACCCTCGCCTGGGTTGATAGCTCCACCACAGAAGAACGGTCCCTTTTGTTGTGGTCGCAGTCAGTGACAACGGGAAGATCGACGGCGACAGTTCACCTGAAGACTCAAATCTCTCCCTCTCTCTCTTTCCATCACTACTCACCTCAATACCACAAACTGAACTGAACTTTACTCATCATCGTAAGACTATCTATTTACCCCTAGACTTGGAGAAGCTTGGTTTTCATATATTTCCACACTTCCTTATATATAATCAATGCTAACTCATTTGATTTATCTGTATTTATATTACTGTATTGCGTAGTTACTAATAAATATTACTAGTTAGTAACAATACTGGACTGCAAAGTGTTTTCCATTTCTGCTGGATCTTTAACCCATCACAGGGAACATGACACACCAGAGAGGTAATAATGAGGTACATAGAAATGATGGATGAATTCAATGAGTATTTTGCGTCAGAACATTAAGAGTGTCGGGGACAGAAGAGAGTTGCCATTACTATGGAAAAGGTGCTTGGGAAGCCGAAAGGTTTGAAGGTAGATCAGTCACCTGGACCAGATGGCTAAACTATAGGGTTCTGAATGAGGCAAGTGAGAGATTGTGGAGGAATTACTATTGATTTTTCAAGAATCACTAGATTCTCAAATGTTTGTGGAGCAATAGAAAATCACAATTTTCTATCTACTCATTAAGAAGGGAAGGAGACAAAACAAAGGAAATCAAAGGCCAGTTAGCATGACTTCAGTGGTTGGGAAGATGTTGGATGCATGTGATAAAGTAGGCCAAAGTCGGTATGGTTTACTTCAGGGGAAATATTGCCAGACAAATTTGATGGACTTCTTTGAGGAAATAGCAAGCAGGATAGATGAAAGGAGAATCAATGGATGTTGTTTACTTGAATTAACAGAGGCTTTTGACAAGCTGCCATACATGAATCTGCTTAACAAGATAAGGGCCCATGGCATTACAGGAAAGATACTAACGTGGATAGAATATTGGCTGACTTGAAGCAGGCAAAAAATGGAATAAACAGGGCCTTTTTGACTGGCTGCTGATGACTAGTGGTGTTCCACAAGGGTTAGTTTTGGGACCATTTCTTTTCACATTATCTGGCCATGACTTGGATAATAGAACTGATGGCTGTGTGGCCAAATTTTCAGAGAATAGAAAGCTACGTGGAGGACAGGTAATGCTGAGAAAGCAGGGAGTGTATAGGAGGACTTAGACACATTGGGGGAATGGGCAAAGAAGTGGCAGATAGAATAATGTAGGGAAGTGTATGCTCATTCACTTTGGTAGAAGAAATAAAGGCATAGTCAATTTTATAAGCAGGAAGAAAATTTTAAAAAAAATGAGAACTGCAAAGGGACTTGTGAGTCCTTGTGCAGGATTCCCGAAATGTTACCTTGCATCCTGCGTCGGTGGTAAGGAAGGAAAATGAACTGTTACCATTCTTTTCGAGAGGGCTAGAATATATGAACAAGGATGAGATATGGAGGCTTAGCCAATCTTGGAAGATTGAGAGCTGTCTTGGGCACCTTATTTAAGAAAAGATATGCTGGCGTGGGAGAGGATCGAGAGCAGGTTCCCAAGATTTATTCTGGGAATGAAAGGGTTAATGTATTAGGAGCATTTGATAACTCTGGGCTTTTCTAGTTGGAGTTTAGAAAAAACGAGCTAGGATCTCATTGAAACCTCTTAAATATTGAAAGGCCTAGATAGCGTGGATGTGGAGTCTCGGACCACGAGGGACAAACTCAGAATAGAGCAACATTCATTTAGAACAGAAATGAGGAGGGATTCCTTTAGCCAGAGGGTGGTGCATCTGTGGAGTTCATTTCAAAAGATGATTGTGGAGACCGAGTCACTGAGTATATTTAAAGTGGAAGTTGATAGGTTCTTGGTTAGTCAGGGTATCAAAGGTTATGGTGAGTAGGCAGGAGTATGGGATTGAGAGGGATAATAAATCAGCCATGATGGAGTGGTGAAGAAGACTCGACTGACTGACTGGCCTAATTCTGCTCCAATGTTTTTTGCTCTTATAGAACATTCAAAGCCCCAACTAACTCCCTGTGAGCAGGCAGCTCAGTCTGTCACAGAGAAGCTTACATTGGTACTTAAAAGTCAGAAACAAAACTGATGATCTCAGGCATACAATCAAACAGTAACTGCCAGAATAAAACAACAGGTTAGAAACCCTCACAGAACTCAGGTTTCAGTATGAAAACACTTCATTCAAATAATATCATCTCAAACCTTTACGTACACTGAGTGCACTGATTAGAAATGCGGAAGAACAGTGATTAATTTCTGAACTGCAAAAACAATGGGGTGACTAAAATCAATGTGTTTCTTTTTTGAATTAATTTACTGGACAATGCATTATGTTTTCTAATTTTCCTGTAACATGGTGAAAGACTCTAATGTGTCCATATCTCTGTATAATTAAGTCAGTATTGTTCCACAAATCAGCCTGAATCAACATTCTGAAGTCTCCGATCTGCAGCTCAGAGCCTTCAATAAGACACAGGGATATGGGAGTACAGAGGAATTAGCCAAAGGCAGCGATATGAGTGGGGAAGGCAGAGGTAACAAGGATTATGGCAGAGAGAAACAAAACATTTTTGTGTCTTGTCTCAATTGTTCATATTGTAATGGATGTGATCAGGAAAAGAAATATGATGAACAAATGAGACCAAGTTTTCTGACGGGCTTATGATAGTGTCATGCCTTAGCGTTGGGAGAAGAAACCACCAAACATTCTGAATTACAAATTTCAGATGAAATACAAAGAGTTTGAGCCATATTCACTGGAAGTATACATGGAGTAACATAGAAACATAGAAACATAGAAAATAGGTGCAGGAGTAGGCCATTTGGCCCTTCGAGCCTGCACTGCCATTTATTATGATCATGGCTGATCATCCAACTCAGAACACCGCCCCAGCCTTCCCTCCATACCCCCTGACCCCCGTAGCCACAAGGGCCATATCTAACTCCCTCTTAAATATAGCCAATGAACTGGCCTCAACTGTTTCCTGTGGCAGAGAATTCCACAGATTCACCACTCTCTGTGTGAAGAAGTTTTTCCTAATCTCAGTCCTAAAAGGCTTCCCCTCACTCCTCAAACTGTGATCCCTCGTTCTGGACTTCCCCAACATTGGGAACAATCTTCCTGCATCTAGCCTATCCAATCCCTTTAGGATCTTATACGTTTCAATCAGATCCCCCCTCAATCTTCTAAATTCCAACGAGTACAAGCCCAGTTCATCCAGTCTTTCTTCATATGAAAGTCCTGCCATCCCAGGAATCAATCTGGTGAACCTTCTTTGTACTCTCTCTATGACAAGGATGTCTTTCCTCAGATTAGGGGACCAAAACTGCACACAATACTCCAGGTGTGGTCTCACCAAGGCCTTGTACAACTGCAGTAGTACCTCCCTGCTCCTGTACTCGAATCCTCTCGCTATAAATGCCAGCATACCATTCGCCTTTTTCACTGCCTGCTGTACCCGCATGCCCACTTTTAATGACTGGTGTATAATGACACCCAGGTCTCATTGCACCTCCCCTTTTCCTAATCGGCCACCATTCAGATAATAATCTGTTTTCCTATTTTTGCCACCAAAGTGGATAACTTCACATTTATCCACATTAAATTGCATCTGCCATGAATTTGCCCACTCACCCAACCTATCCAAGTCACCCTGCATCCTCTTAGCATCCTCCTCACAGCTAACACTGCCACTCAGCTTCGTGTCATCCGCAAACTTGGAGATGCTGCATTTAATTCCCTCATCCAAGTCATTAATATATATTGTAAACAACTGGGGTCCCAGCACTGAGCCTTGCGGTACCCCACTAGTCACCGCCTGCCATTCTGAAAAGGTCCTGTTTATTCCCACTCTTTGCTTCCTGTCTGCTAACCAACTCTCCACCCACACCAATACCCTACCTCCAATACCGTGTGCTTTAAGTTTGCACACTAATCTCCTGTGTGGGACCTTGTCAAAAGCCTTTTGAAAATCCAAATATACCACATCCACTGGTTCTCCCCTATCCACTCTACCAGTTACATCTTCAAAAAATTCTATGAGATTCGTCAGACATGATTTTCCTTTCACAAATCCATGCTGACTTTGTCCGATCATTTCACCGCTTTCCAAATGTGCTGTTATCTCATCCTTGATAACTGAGACCAGCAGTTTCCCCACCACCGATGTTAGGCTAACCGGTCTATAATTCCCCGGTTTCTCTCTCCCTCCTTTTTTAAAAAGTGGAGTTACATTAGCCACCCTCCAATCCTCAGGAAGTAGTCCAGAAGCTAATGAGTTTTGAAAAATTATCACTAATGCATCCACTATTTCTTGGGCTACTTCCTTAAGCACCCTGGGATGCAGACCATCTGGCCCTGGGGATTTATCTGCCTTCAATCGCTTCAATTTACCTAACACCACTTCCCTACTAACATGTATTTCGCTCAGTTCCTCCATCTCACTGGACCCTCTGTCCCCTACTATTTCTGGAAGATTATTTATGTCCTCCTTAGTGAAGACAGAACCGAAGTAATTATTCACTTGGTCTGCCATGTCCTTGCTCCCCATAATCAATTCACCTGTTTCTGTCTGCGGGGGACCTACATTTGTCTTTACCAGTCTTTTCCTTTTTACATATCTATATAATCTTTTACAGTCCGTTTTTATGTTTCCTGCCAGTTTTCTCTCATAATCTTTTTTCCCCTTCCTAATTAAGCCCTTTGCCCTCCTCTGCTGAACTCTGAATTTCTCCCAGTCCTCAGGTGAGCCACCTTCTCTGGCTAATTTGTATGCTTCTTCTTTGGAATTGATACTATCCCTAATTTCTCTTGTCAGCCACGGGTGCATTACTTTCCTTGATTTATTCTTTTGCCAAACTGGGATGAACAATTGTTGTAGTTCATCCATGCAATCTTTAAATGCTTGCCATTGCATATCCGCCGTCAATCCTTTAAGTGTCATTTGCCAGTCTACCTTAGCTAATTCACGTCTCATACCTTCAAAGTTACCCCTCTTTAAGTTCAGAACCTTTGTTTCTGAATTAACTATGTCACTCTCCATCTTATTGAAGAATTCCACCATATTATGGTCACTCTTACCCAAGGGGCCTCTCACGACAAGATTGCTAATTAACCCTTCCTCATTGCTCAAAACCCAGTCGAGAATAGCCTGCTCTCTAGTTGGTTCCTCGACATGTTGGATCAAAAAACCAACCCGCATACATTCCAAGAAATCCTCTTCCTCAGCACCTTTACCAATTTGGTTCACCCAATCTACATGTAGATTGAAGTCACCCATTATAACTGCTGTTCCTTTATTGCACACATTTCTAATTTCCTGTTTAATATCATCTCCGACCTCACTACTACTGTTAGGTGGCCTGTACACAACTCCCACCAGCGTCTTCTGTCCCTTAGTGTTACACAGCTCTACCCATATCGATTCCACATCTTCCCGGCTTATGTCCTTCCTTTCTACTGCGTTAATCTCTTCTTTAACCAGCAACGCCACCCCACCTCCCCTTCCTTCATGTCTATCCCTCCTGAATATTGAATATCCCTGAACGTTGAGCTCCCATCCCTGGTCACCCTGGAGCCATGTCTCTGTGATCCCAAATATATCATAATCATTAATAACAATCTGCACTTTCAATTCATCCACCTTATTACGAATGCTCCTTGCATTGACACACAAAGCCTTCAGGCGCTCTTTTATAACTCTCTTAGCCCTTATACAATTATGCTGAAAAGTGGCCCTTTTTAATGCTTGCCCTGGAATTGTCGGCCTGCCACTTTTACTTTTCTCCTTAGTACTTTTTGCTTCTACCCTCACTTTATACCCCTCTGTCTCTCTGCACTGGTTCCCATCCCCCTGTTGTGAACTAACCTCCTCACGCCTAGCCTCTTTAATTTAATTCCCACCCCCCAACCATTCTAGTTTAAAGTCACCTCAGTAGCCCCCGCTAATCTCCCTGCCAGGATATTGGTCCCCCTAGGATTCAAGTGCAACCCGTCCTTTTTGTACAGGTCACACCTGCACCAAAAGAGGTCCCAATGATCCAAAAACTTGAATCCCTGCCCCCTGCTCCAATCCCTCAGCCACGCATTTATCCTCCACCTCATCGCATTCCTACTCTCACTGTCGCGTGGCACAGGCAGTAATCCCAAGATTACTACCTTTGCGGTCCTTTTTCTCAACTCCCTTCCTAGCTCCCTATATTCTCCTTTCAGGACCTCATCCCTTTTCCTACCTATGTCATTGGTACCTATATGTACCACGACCTCTGGCTCCTCACCCTCCCACTTCAGGATATCTTGGACACGATCAGAAATATCCCGGACCCTGGCACCAGGGAGGCAAACTACCATCCGGGTCTCTGGACTGCGTCCACAGAATTGCCTATCTGACCCCCTTACTATCGAGTCCCCTATCACAACTGCCCTCCTCTTCCTTGCCCTACCCTTCTGAGCTATAGGGCCGGACTCTGTGCCGGAGGCACGGCCACTGTCGCTTCCCCCGGGTAAGCTGTCCCCCCCACAACAGTACTCAAACAGGAGTACCTGTTGTTAAGGGGCACAGCCAGCGGGGTTCTCCCTATTACCTGACTCTTCCCCTTCCCCCTCCTAACCGTGACCCACTTGTCTGCCTCCCGTGGCCCCGGCGTGACCACCTGCCTGCAGCTCCTCTCTATCACCTCCTCACTCTCCCTGACCAGACGAAGGTCATCGCGTGCCTGCACGGCCATTCTGGTTAAAATGGGAAAGATTAAATGGCCATACACATTGTGAGGTGCACAACAGGCTGCTCAACATCAGTGGAAGATCAAAGAATAAATGCATTGGCAACTTTATGAGCTGTGTGAAGACAGGGTGTTTCAATTATCCTGTCACTAATTGGGTTAGGACCACAGGAGGGATGCAGAATCAGTAGAGCTCTTGGAATCCACCCAAGAGACCATTCTTGAATCGAGCATAACAAAACCAACAGGAGAGGTAGCAATTCTGGACACGAACTTCAGGACAAGCCTGAGCAAGTCAACGTAACCCTCCATTCTTCTACCATCCATGTGTCCATTGATAAGTCCCATTATATGCCCTATCAAATACGAAAAGGCTTTGATAGACTGGACACAGAGACATGTCCACAGTGGGAGAGTCTAGGACCAGAAGGCACAGCCTCAGAATACGGGGATCTCTCTTCAGAACAGAGATATGGAGGAATTTATTTAGCCAGAGTGTGGTGAATTAGTGGAATTCAGACGGCCACGTTGACCAAGTCTTTGGGGATAAACTTAGTGGCCACTTTATTAGGTACGTCTGAACACTAACTCGTCAATTCAAACATTTAATTAGCCAATCATGTAGCAGCAACTCAATGCATAAAAGCAGAGTCAAGAGGTTCAGTTGTTGGTCAGACCAAACATCAGAATGGGAAGAAATGCGATCTAAATGACTTTGATCGTGGAATTATTGGTGCCAGAGAGGATAGTTTGAGACTCTCAGAAAAAGTTGAGATTTTAACACACATCAGTCTCTAAGGTTTACAGAGAATCATGCAAAAACAAGCAAAATAAATATTCAGTGAGGAGCAGTTCTGTCGGCGAAAGTGCCTTGGTGATGAAAGTGGCCATAGAATGGTCAGACAGGTTCAAGCTGACAAGCAGGGGACAGTAACTCATATAACTACATGTCACAACAGCAGTGTGCAGGAAAGCATCTCTCAACACGTCAAACCTAGACGTGTTTGGACTGCAGCAGCAGAAGGCTATTCTGGGTCCTACTCCTGTCTCCGCTTTATCAGATACACTCTGTACCCAATATAGTGGATGCTGCGTGTATAAAGTGACACTGATTGCAAGAACAACACATGCATGATGCTCGAGGAGCTCATCAGGTCAGTCAGCATTGATATAAATGAATAAACAGTCGACCATTAGAACTGAAACTCTTCTTCAGGGCTGGAAAGGAAGATGCCAGAATAGAAAAGGTGGGGCTGGAGGTGGGGATGGAAGTTAGGACTAGCTGGAAGATGATAGGTCAAGCCATGGGGGTGGAAAAGGGAATGGGCTGGAGAAGAAGGAGCCTGATAGGGAAGGAGAAGGGATCATGGGAGAAAGTGAAGTACAGTGAGGCAGCAGGGGGTGGTGATCGGCAGGTGATGAAAGGAGGTTACAGGCCAGATTAGGGAATGAAAGAAAAGGAAAGGGGCGAGGAAAATAAAATACCTGAAGGAGAAATCAATGTTCATGCATCAGGTTGAAGGTGACCTGGCCAGAGATGCCCCCAGACTAATGGCAAGAGCCCTGTCTGAATCTCACCAATCAAGCTCCAGCTTTTATACAGTATATCCTGCACAGAAAGTGGATCTTCAGCTCACAGAGTGAACACTGATCATAAAACACAAACTTACCCCAGTCCAACACTATTCACATTTCATCATCCAGATGTACCCAACACCTCCCCCCAGGATCTAACCCACCACCACACAAAGAACCATTTACAGTGGCCAGTTAACCAATCAAACCTGCATTCCTGATAAAGAGTCCTGAACTGAAACATCAACTCTTTGTTCCTGTCCACAGATGTTGCCTCACTCTGAACCAAACGTGAACATCTCTGGCATGAGAGGGAAACAAGAGAACCTTTGAGTCCACGTGGTCACAGGGAGACCGTGCAAACTCCATGAAGGTCAGGTTTGAACTGAGTCACTGGAACTGCCCTTGGTCCTTCCTCAAGCCTTGCCCAGGAGCACAGGTACCTCCCTTCCTGGGGCTTCTCCCTCAGCCGGCAGGTCTGCTGCAGTCACAGATGTGGCTCCAGTCGCACCTCTCCCCACCCTGACAATCGCCTCTGTGACATCACCCAGCTCAGCCTCTGTGACGTCACCCAGCTGAGCCTCTGTGACATCACCCAGCTCAGCCTCTGTGACATCACCCAGCTCAGCCTCTGTGACGTCACCCAGCTCAGCCTCTGCGTCAGTCCATCTCTCATTCACATCTTCAGCTACCTCCCACTCTGTCCTTCACAAACTCTGCTGGCTGTACCTGAAATTGTCCGAAGGCTCCTTCACCAACCATCCCTGTGTTCACTAATCTGGTTAAGTAACGTACAACCCAACTTTGCTTTCACATCCCAACATCGCCTCACCACTTCCTCCCAGCGTAATCACCTCCAGCCTCTTAACACTCCCTCTAGTTCAAGCCTCTTGGAGTGTAATCACTGCATTACCTTTCTTTCTTTCTTTTTAAATCTTTTTATTGTTATATTATACAGGAAAGATAACGAGTACATTGAAGTAACAACACTTACAATGTCTCAAAAAAGACATTATCTTAAAGATTGAAAGAAAATTTGTGATAACAAAAAAATCTACTAAGCAGAAAAGTGAGAAAAAAAGGAACCCATTAGGTGTACGACCCCAGAGTCATGTATCATACAAAAAGCTTCTAAAAATAAACATCAAACCACCAGCAAGAAAAGAAAATATACTAAAAAATTTACAATTAGATCGTGGAAAAATTATATCAATTAACTCAAATGATAATAATGAGCAAATGAGCCCCATCTTTTCTCAAAATCAAATAAAGGTTCAAAGGTTCGACTTCTAATTTTCTCCAAACTAAGACATAGCATCACTTGAGAGAACCATTGTGACAAAGTGGGAGCTGATGTATCCTTCCACTTCAACAAAATGGCCCTCCTAGCTATCAATGTAACAAATGCAATAACATGTTGGTCAGACACGGAAATACCATGAACATTTTGAGGAATTATTCCAAAAAGCACAGTTAATTTATTACGTTGTAAATTAATTTTAAGTGCTTTAGAAATTGCTGAAAAATCGACTTCCAGAACTGTTCCAATATAGAACAAGACTAAAAAATGTGTCAGTGTAGCTATCTCAGTTTTACATCTATCACAATGACTAACAACATTAGAAAATATTTTAGAAAGTCTCTCCTTTGTCAAATGATAACAAGGTACAGTTTTAAATTAAATCAATGAATTGAAGAAGAGTTAACCAACTTCAAAATCCGCACCCAATCCTCCAGCATAAAAGCCAAATTAAGTTCCTTTTCCCAATCCTGTTTAATCTTAGACAAAGGACGCTTATCCCATTAATAAATTATAAATTCTTCCAATAGAACGCTTAATCAAAGGATTCATACTCATAATAGTATCTAACAGGTCAGCCTCCAATACGTAAGGAAACTTAAATATTTTTGTAAAAAATGTCTTACTTGAAGGTATTGCAGAAAGTGTGAGTATGAAAGAGAATATTTATCAATTAATTGTTCAAAACATATCAATCTATCTTCTTTAAATAAATCCAAAAAAGAATTAATACCTTTATTTTCCCAAAGTAAAAAAATTGGATCACTCAAAGAAGGCTTACAGAAGTAATTTCAGTAAATTAAACTACAAAGTTTAAATTTTTTAAGATTAAAAAAATTGTGGAATTGGAGCCAAATTTGTAAAGAATACTGAATCACAGGATATAGGTTTAAACTAACAACTTTAACGAATTGCATAGGTAAAGGAGCTCCCAATAACAAGGTTAAATAAAACTCTTTTACAACTTTCAGTTCCAGGTCTACCCAAATTGGCCGATCACTCTTATCAACCCAGTAAACCAAAAAGACATATCACACATTAACAGCCCAATAACACATTCTTAGATTAGGCAAAGCAAGACTTCCATCCTTTTTCAATTTTTGTAAGTGACATTTACTAATTCTTTGTCTTTTATTATTCCAAATAAAAGATAAAATAATAGAATCAATCCGATCAAAAAACTTCCTGGTCAAAAAAAGAGGAATATTCTGAAATAAATATAAAAATTTCGGTAAAATCATCATTTTAACTATATGAATACGACCAACAAGTGAAAATGTAAGTGGACTCCATCAACATTTAAATACTTCATAGAGTCTACTAAGGGAACAACACTGCATTGCCAGCCATGCTTTCTCCTGTCTTCAAGCCTGAAATTCTCTGCTGAAAGATCTCTGCCTCCCCATCTCCCTGCATTCCCTAATATTGGTTTATCGAACCGGGTATCTGGATGTTTCTGATCACCAACTTTAATGCTGTATGTTTCAGGGTCAAACTGGCTTCATAATGTTCCCCATGTCCTGCAGTACTTTTCCCCATCAAACACAGGCTGTCTCTGCTCAGCTACAGAAACAATAAATAACATCTACTTCCTCTTACTGTACACAGCACGCAGTTTGTCCCTACAACACATTACTCACCCAGAGAACCCAGGAGCAGCAGAAAAATGGTCAGTTCAGCCGGTAACATTCTGAAAATGAAAGATTGGAATTAACTCAGTGAGAAATGGTACACTGAGGCTGAGGACAAAGTGTAAGTACTAATGGGAACTGAGGATCAAAATGGATATCGATCTATAGTGGGATAGATACCTCCCTCCCTCACTGAAACCCCACAGGCAGAGGTGGATCTCCTTTAGGAGGGAGGAAGGGGAAGAGTCAGGTAATAGGGAGTACCCCGGTGGCTGTGCCTCTTGACAATAGGTACTCCAGTTTGAGTACTGTTGGGGGGATAGCTTACCCGGGTGAAGCAACAGTGGCCGTGCCTCCGGCACAGAGTCTGGCCCTGTAGTTCAGAAGGGTAGGGCAAGGAAGAGGAGGGCAGTTGTGATAGGGGACTCGATAGTAAGGGGGTCAGATAGGCGATTCTGTGGACGCAGTCCAGAGACCCGGATGGTAGTTTGCCTCCCTGGTGCCAGGGTCCGGGATATTTCTGATCGTGTCCAAGATATCCTGAAGTGGGAGGGTGAGGAGCCAGAGGTCGTAGTACATATAGGTACCAATGACATAGGTAGGAAAAGGGATGAGGTCCTGAAAGGAGAATATAGGGAGCTAGGAAGGGAGTTGAGAAAAAGGACCGCAAAGGTAGTAATCTCGGGATTACTGCCTGTGCCACGCGACAGTGAGAGTAGGAATGCGATGAGGTGGAGGATAAATGCGTGGCTGAGGGATTGGAGCAGGGGGCAGGGATTCAAGTTTTTGGATCATTGGGACCTCTTTTGGCGCAGGCGTGACCTGTACAAAAAGGACGGGTTACACTTGAATCCTAGGGGGACCAATATCCTGGCAGGGAGATTAGCGGGGGCTACTGAGGTGACTTTAAACTAGAATGGTTGGGGGGTGGGAATCAAATTAAAGAGGCTAGGCGTGAGGAGGTTAGTTCACTACAGGGGGATGGGAAACAGTGCAGAGAGGCAGAGGGGTGTAAAGTGAGGGTAGAAGCAAAAAGTACTAAGGAGAAAAGTAAAAGTGGCAGGCCGACAATTCCAGGGAAAGCATTAAAAAGGGCCACTTTTCAGCATAATTGTATAAGGGCTAAGAGAGTTGTAAAAGAGCGCCTGAAGGCTTCGTGTGTCAATGCAAAGAGCATTCGTAATAAGGTAGATAAATTGAAAGTGCAGATTGTTACAAATGATTATGATATAGTTGGGATCACAGAGACATGGCTCCAGGATGACCAGGGATGGGAGCTCAACGGTCAGGGATATTCTATATTCAGGAGGGATAGACATGAAGGAAGGGGAGGTGAGGTGGCGTTGCTGGTTAAAGAAGAGATTAACGCAATAGAAAGGAAGGACATAAGCCTGTGGAATGTGGAATGTGGATGTGGAATCGATATGGGTAGAGCTGCATAACACTAAGGGGCAGAAGACACTGGTGGGAGTTGCGTACAGGCCACCTAACAGTAGTAGTGAGGTTGGAGATGGTATTAAACAAGAAATTAGAAATGTGTGCAATAAAGGAACAGCAGTTATAATGGGTGACTTCAATCTACATGTAGATTGGGTGAACCAAATTGGTAAAGGTGCTGAGAAAGAGGATTTCTTGGAATGTATGGGGGATGGTTTTTTGAACCAACATGTCGAGGAACCAACCAGAGAGCAGGCTATTCTGGACTGGGTTTTGAGCAATGAGGAAGGGTTAATTAGCGATCTTGTCGTGAGAGGCCCCTTGGGTAAGAGTGACCATAATATGGTGGAATTCTTCATTAAGATGGAGAGTGACATAGTTAATTCAGAAACAAAGGTTCTGAACTTTAAGAGGGGTAACTTTGAAGGTATGAGACATGAATTAGCTAAGATAGACTGGCAAATGACACTTAAAGGATTGACGGTGGATATGCAATGGCAAGCATTTAAAGGTTGCATGGATGAACTGCAACAAATGTTCATCCCAGTTTGGCAAAAGAATAAATCAAGGAAGGTAGTGCACCCGTGGCTGACAAGAGAAATTAGGGATAGTATTAATTCCAAAGAAGAAGCATACAAATTAGCCAGAGAAAGTGGCTCACCTGAGGACTGGGAGAAATTCAGAGTTCAGCAGAGGAGGACAAAGGGCTTAATTAGGAAGGGGAAAAAAGATTATGAGAGAAAACTGCCAGGGAACATAAAAACGGACTGTAAAAGCTTTTATAGATATGTAAAAAGGAAAAGACTGGTAAAGACAAATGTAGGTCCCCTACAGACAGAAACAGGTGAATTGATTATGGGGAGCAAGGACATGGCAGACCAACTGAATAATTACTTCGGTTCTGTCTTCACTAAGGAGGACATAAATAATCTTCCAGAAATAGTAGGGGACAGAGGGTCCAGTGAGATGGAGGAACTGAGCGAAGTACATGTTAGTAGGGAAGTGGTGTTAGGTAAATTGAAGGGATTGAAGGCAGATAAATCCCTAGGGCCAGATGGTCTGCATCCTAGAGTGCTTAAGGAAGTAGCCCAAGAAATAGTGGATGCATTAGTGATAATTTTTCAAAACTCGTTAGATTCTGGACTAGTTCCTGAGGATTGGAGGGTGGCTAATGTAACCCCACTTTTTAAAAAAGGAGGGAGAGAGAAACCGGGGAATTATAGACCGGTTAGCCTAACGTCGGTGGTGGGGAAACTGCTGGAGTCAGTTATCAAGGATGTGATAACAGCACATTTGGAAAGCGGTGAAATCATTGGACAAAGTCAGCATGGATTTGTGAAAGGAAAATCATGTCTGACGAATTTCATAGAATTTTTTGAGGATGTAACTAGTAGAGTGGATAGGGGAGAACCAGTGGATGTGGTATATTTGGATTTTCAAAAGGCTTTTGACAAGGTCCCACACAGGAGATTAGTGTGCAAACTTAAAGCACACGGTATTGGGGGTAAGGTATTGGTGTGGGTGGAGAATTGGTTAGCAGACAGGAAGCAAAGAGTGGGAATAAACGGGACCTTTTCAGAATGGCAGGCGGTGACTAGTGGGGTACCGCAAGGCTCAGTGCTGGGACCCCAGTTGTTTACAATAAATATTAATGACTTGGATGAGGGAATTAAATGCAGCATCTCCAAGTTTGCGGATGACACGAAGCTGGGTGGCAGTGTTAGCTGTGAGGAGGATGCTAAGAGGATGCAGGGTGACTTGGATAGGTTGGGTGAGTGGGCAAATTCATGGCAGATGCAATTTAATGTGGATAAATGTGAAGTTATCCACTTTGGTGGCAAAAATAGGAAAACAGATTATTATCTGAATGGTGGCCGATTAGGAAAAGGGGAGGTGCAATGAGACCTGGGTGTCATTATACACCAGTCATTGAAAGTGGGCATGCAGGTACAGCAGGCGGTGAAAAAGGCGAATGGTATGCTGGCATTTATAGCGAGAGGATTCGAGTACAGGAGCAGGGAGGTACTACTGCAGTTGTACAAGGCCTTGGTGAGACCACATCTGGAGTATTGTGTGCAGTTTTGGTCCCCTAATCTGAGGAAAGACATCCTTGCCATAGAGGGAGTACAAAGAAGGTTCACCAGATTGATTCCTGGGATGGCAGGACTTTCATATGAAGAAAGATTGGATGAACTGGGCTTGTACTCGTTGGAATTTAGAAGATTGAGGGTGGATCTGATTGAAACGTATAAAATCCTAAAGGGATTGGACAGGCTAGATGCAGGAAGATTGTTCCCGATGTTGGGGAAGTCCAGAACGAGGGGCCACAGTTTGAGGATAGAGGGGAAGCCTTTTAGGACCGAGATTAGGAAAAACTTCTTCACACAGAGAGTGGTGAATCTGTGGAATTCTCTGCCACAGGAAACAGTTGAGGCCAGTTCATTGGCTATATTTAAGAGGGAGTTAGATATGGCCCTTGTGGCTACGGGGATCAGGGGGTATGGAGGGAAGGCTGGGGTGGGGTTCTGAGTTGGATGATCAGCCATGATCATAATAAATGGCGGTGCAGGCTCGAAGGGCCGAATGGCCTACTCCTGCACCTATTTTCTATGTTTCTATGTTTTCTCCTTCATGACAAAGGTGAGATCTTTTTCACTGAAACCCCACAGTAAGAGGTTTCATCTCCTTTTCTCCATCACTGAGATGCCACAGATGGAGGTGAGATATCCCTCACTCGGACCCCACAGACAGAGACGAGGGCTCCCTCATTGAAACCCTAGATAGAGCTGAGGAATTGCTTCATGAAACCCTCACACATGGATGAGACAGAGGAGATTCATCAGCTTTAATTTATTTACACTCTCTCTTCCCCCACCCCCACACACTGTCCCTGTGCAACACACACATATGCAAACAGAGCACAAGACAAAATTCAAGTTCTATAGCATGTGTGAGGATGTCTACTCACGTGTGACTCCCGATGAGGTGTAGATGTGTGACTGGAGGGAGATGGGACCACCTACAACCTCCTCACTCTCTGCTATGAGCAGTGTCAGGCTCAGCGACAGGTCGACTACTATCCGCACCGGCTTCTCGAAGCAATGAAGTCTGAGCTGATCAGTGCAACAGCTGATGAATGTTTGGGAAAATTATGCAAAGCAAACAAACAACCTGAGCCTCTGCAATGAACAGCCTATTGTTCCCAGTCAATAACTTCCTCTTACAACCATGGGTTCAGTGATTGGTCAGTTTTGAGCAGTAAAACAGGAATGGACAGAGGTGCTGGAGACAAAATAGTCACAGGATTACTGTTGTCAGGTTTAAAATAGGTCAGAATTGTGGAGTGGAAGCTGTATATCATCTGTAATGGACAGCACACATTCATCAGAGTAGATACAGGGTAAACCCCCAGTCAGGTTGGCAATGGTCTGTATTCAGGGCCTGTTACTGAGAAGAAATTGAGAGAGAACTTTATGAAAGATTCAGAGACTTTTACACACAGAAGTAAGTGTGCAGTCACACTGAACCACCACAGGGTGCTTATCTCAGACTGCAGGAAGGGGCAGCATTAGTTAGGAAAGCAAACGGCACATTGATATTTATTGTATGGGGGGGTGGTGTTGGTCATCGAGTTGGAGATACAAAGTCAGGTATCAAAAGGTTGAGCATGAGAGGTTAATGTCCTGGGTTCTGTATATTTCAATTTAAGGTTCATTGCAAGGAGTATGATAGAAGCAGCAAGTGAGCCCAGGGTTTGGACCAGCATGTGGAATCATGAACCTGTAGTGAGAATAGGTTGCAGGAGGAACAGGACTGGCTGCTCAATATTCCAGAGTTCTGTTGTTTTAGCCAGGACAGAGTAGGGGGGATTAAAGGGAGAGCGGGGGCATTACTAGTCAGGGAAACTGTCACGGCTGTGTTCCAGCAGGACAGGATGGAGAGCTTGACTACTGAGGCTATATGGATGGAACAAAGGGATAAGAAATGCGTGACCACATTAAAGGGATTGGATTACAGACCACTCAATAGTCAGTTGGATTTAGAGTACATTTGTAGAGATCGCAGACTGTTCCAAGAAGCACAAGGTTGTGATAGCACAGAAGCAAACTGGATTTGAACCTGGGACAAGTCACCTCGAAGTCCGGTGCTGATGCCAGCCAGTTACCACCAACCGCTTAATAATGCCATTAGTTTCAAGACAATTGAGGAGCAGATTTGGTCTGGTCCTCAGGTTGATATTCTAAATCAGAGAAAGGCTAATGTTGATGTTATCAGAAAGGATCTGGCAAGTGTAGATTGGGACAGGTTGCTTTCTGCCAAAGGCATGTTTGTTAAGTGGGAAGACCTCAAAAGTGAAATTTTGAGACTATAGAGTTTATATGTTCTTGTCAAAATAAAAGGTAAATATAACAGGTTTTGGGAACCTTGGCTTTCAAGAGATATTCAGGTCCTGGGTAAGAAGATGAAAGGGGAGCTTAGCAAGTAGGGGAAGGAAAAAATTAGGTACTTGAGGAGAAGAAGAAATGCTGGAGATGGCTTAACAAGGAAATCATGAGGACTAAAAGAAAGCATGAGGTTGCTGTAGCAGAAAGGTGAAGGAGAATCCCAAAGGGATCTACAGATATATTAAGAGCAAAATGACAGCAGGAAAAAAAAATGGTCCTCATGAAGATCTTCTATGCATGGAGCCAAAAGCGTAGGGGGAGATTTTAAATGGATATATTGTATCTGTATTTACTCTGGAGACAGACAGTGAAGCAAAGCAAGGACTGTTTCAGATTAGAGAGGAGGGGACGTTTGCTGTCTTGAAGCAAACTAGGGTGTATAAACCCCCAAGAATCTGACAATGTGTTCCCTCGGACCTTGTGGAATGCTACAGCAGTAATTTGCAGGGGCCGTAGCAGAGACATTGAAAATATGCTCAGCATCAGGTGAGTGTCAGAGGACTGGACGATTGCAAATGTTGTCCCGTTAAAAAAGATTCAAATAATAAACCAGGAAATTACAGGCCAGTCAGCCTGCCATCAGCAGTGGGTAAGTTATTGGAAAATATTCTAAGGGACCAGATATATAAATATTTGATTAGAGAAGGATAGTTTGAAAACTGTCAGAAACAATTTAATCCAGACAAGTCTGAGGTGTTGCACTTTGGTAGGATAGGCCAGGGTAGGACTTACATAGTGGCATTCAGGAATGTCCCAGAACAGGGGGAACCGGGAATACACATCCATAATTCCTTGAAAGTAACATCAAAGGTAGATAGGGTCACATATAGGTAGATAGTAGTTCTGTTCAGCTACTCACAGAAAAGATACCAATACGATTTGAGGAATGCAGAGAAAATTTACAAGACTGTTACCAGGAGTTGAAGACCTGATTTACAACAGGAAATAAAGGTAAAGACAATTGTGACAGGTATAGATAGGGTAAATGCAAGCTGGGTGAGACTAGAACTGGAGAAAATTTACAACAATGTTGACAGGACTTGAGGCCCTGAATTATAGGATATGTTTGGAAAGGTTGGGAATTTATTCCTGAGTGTGTAGGAGAATGAAGGGAGATTTGATAAGTGTATACACAATTATGAGGGTTATAGATAGGGTAAAGGTAAACAGCGATTGAAATATTTAAGGGGAACATGAGTGGAATCTTCTTCACTGAGAGCGTGGCAAGAGTATAGAACAAGTTGCCATTGGAAGTGCTGGATGTGGGTTCCATTTCAACATTCAAGAGAAATTTGGTAAAGTACAGTGTAGAGTGGGAGGGGTTTGAAGGGCTCTAGGCCTGTTGCAGTTTGATTGGACAAGGCAGATTAATAGTTTGGCGTAGACTACATGGGAAGAAGGTCTCACTTTGAGCTCCAGTGTTCTCAGCTTCTTCTCTGATTTCTGAATTCTCTCTCCATTTAGAAAATAGTCTATGCCTTTGTTCCTTCTACTGGAGTGTATGACCACATAATTCATTACAGTGTGTTCCATCTGACACCTTGTCAATCCTCCTAATCCAAGTCTTTCTGCAGACATCCTGCTTCCTCAAAGCTACCTGTCCCTCCACTTATCATCCACAAACGGTGCACAAAGCTATCATCCATAACAGTGACATCTCTCTCTCTGGCTATCCATCCCATAGGATGATGATGGTTCCTTTCAGTCAGCTAGTGGGGTGGAACCCCACCTCTCAGAAAGGAACAGCGTGTGTGTGAATGGGTAGAGGGTTGCACAGGTCCAGACCCACCCTCTCGACATCCCCTCCCAGATCCAGAGGCATGGTGGGCTCCAAGACGGCTGGGGGAAGTTCTGTAGCAGTGATTGATAGATAGATAGACATACTTTACTGATCCCGAGGGAAATTGGGTTTCGTTACAGTTGCACCAACCAAGAATAGAGTATAAATATAGCAATGTAAACCATAAATAATTAAATAATATGTAAATTACATCAGATGGAAATAAGTCCAGGACCAGCCTATTGGCTCAGGGTGTCTAACCCTCCAAGGGAGGAGTTGTAAACTTTGATGGCCACAGTCAGGAATGACTTCCTATGATGCTCTGTACCGCATCTCGGTAGAATGAGTCTCTAGCTGAATGCACTCCTGTGCCCACCCAGTACATTATGTAGTGGATGGGAGACATTGTCCAAGATGGCATGCAACTTGGACAGCATCTTCTTTTCAGACACCACCATCAGAGAGTCCAGTTCCATCCCCAACATCACTGGCCTTACGAATGAATTTGTTGATTCTGCTGGTGCCTGCTACCCTCAGCCTGCTGCCCCAGCACACGACAGCAAACATGTTAGCACTGGCCACCACAGACTCGTAGAACATCCTCAGCATCATCTGGCAGATGTTAAAGGACCTCAGTCTCCTCAGGAAATAGAGACGGCTCTGACCCTTCTTGTAGACAGTCTCAGTGTTCTTTGACCAGTCCAGTTTATTATCAATTCATATCCCCAGGTATTTGTAATCCTCCACCATGTCCACACTGACCCCCTGGATGGAAACAGGGGTCACCGGTACCTTAGCTCTCCTCAGGTCTACCACCAGCTCCTTAGTCTTTTTCACATTAAGCTGCAGATAATTCTGCTCACACCATGTGACAAAGTTTCCCACCATAGCCCTGTACTCAGCCTCATCTCCCTTGCTGATGCATCCAACTATGGAAGAGTCATCAGAAAACTTCTGAAGATGAATGGCTGGACCAACATTTGATGCAAGGGATGCCCTTTCCGCACTTCACGGCACATGTTTGCAAGATGGCCGTTGACCCTATAATAGGGTTTGTCCGCCCTTTGGCAGGTCTTGTTATTCATCCTGCAGGGTGTCTAGCCACCCTCCTCACCAGGCAACTGGTAGGGGAGCCGGTTTAGTCGCCGACCACCTGACCATGCGAAAGGTAGTACTGAGTTACACGGTACCAGTAGCACTCAGACGAGTGACCTGACCCTAATATAATGTGAAAATAAATAGTCCCAATACCAACCGCTGTGGAACACCACTAGTCACCAGCAGCCAACCAGAAAGATCCCCTTTATTTCCACTCAATGTCTTCTGCCAATCAGCCAATCATCCATCTCACTGATATAGTTCCTCTGCTCTTATTTTGTTTAGCAGACTCATTTGCAGCACCTTTTTAAAAACCAACTGAAAATCCAAGTAAATAGCATCTTCTGACCATCCTTTGTCTATCCTGCCTGTTATTTCCTCAAAGAACTCCAACAGCTCTGTCAGGCAAGAATTCCCCTTACGGAAACTATACAGATGACATCCTATTTTATCATGTGCCTTCAAGCTCCTCAAAATCTCATACTTAATAATGAAACCAACATCTTACCAATCACTGAAGTCATGCTAACTGCCCTATAATTTTTTGTCTTCTGACATTTGCAAATTTCCAGTCCTCCTGAATTATCCCAGAATCGAGTGATTTCTGAAAGACCATTACTAATGCCTCCTTAAACCCTTCAGCTACCTCTTTTAGAAATGTAAGCACCTTCTCTTTGGTAACAGCAGAATCAGGTTTAATATCACTGTCATACATTGTGAAATTCGTTGTATTGTGGCAGCAGTCCAATGTAACACAATAATAATTAAACACTGTAAAATACAATGCATTTATACATAGTATTTAAGTTAGTAGAGCAAAAAAAGAGCCAAAATATGAAAAAGAAAACAGATGGAGTACATGAGTTCATGGTCCATTCATAAAGCTGACGTTGGTGGGCCGTGTGGAAGAGGCTGTTGCTAAAACAAATGAGTGTGTGTCTTCAAGCTCCAGTACCTCCTCCATGACGGTAGCAATGAGAAGAGGGCATGCCCTGAGTGATGGATTCCCTAATGCTGGATGTTGCCTTTCTGAGGCATTACCTGTTCAAGATGTCCTCACTGGTGGGGAGAGAACACGTTGGAAGGAGTAGGCTATTTGCAATTGCCTGCAGCTTTTTCTGATCCAGTAGAGTACCACCTCCTCATTCCATTCCAGATAGTGATTACCCCCTGACACTCCCAAATTCTGCCACACTGTCTTCTGCAGTGAAGACAGACACCAAATACATTTTCAGTTCATTCATCATTTCTTTGTCATCCTTTACGACCTCTCAGTATCATTTTTCAGTGGTCCGATCTCCACTCTCACTACTCTTTTACTCTTTATATATCTGAAAAAATCTCCTTGCATCCAATTTTATAGGATTGGATAGCTTACCCTCATATTTCACTTTTCTCCCCTTACTGCATTTTAATTTTGCCTTCCGTTGCTTTGTAAAAACTTCCCAATCCTATACCTTAACAGCAATTTTGCTATGCATGCCTTGTGTTTTCTTTTCATGCATTCTTTGACTTCCCTTGTCAGCTCAACCTTCCGTTAGACCACATTGCATTTGGGATTGCTTTATCCTGGGCCATCCAGATTGCACCCAGAAACTCCAACTGTTGCATTTCTGCCATCATCCCTGCCAGTGTTGCCCTCCAATAAACTTCAGCTACCTCCTTTATCAAGCCTCAGCAGTTTCCTTTCCTCCACAGTAACGATGATAATCTGATTTTCACTTCTCCCTCTCAAACTGCAGGGTGAATTCTGTTATGTTATCATCACTGGCTCATTATACAATACCCAATCCAGAGCTGCCTTTTCCTTGCTGGGCACAACCACATGTTGTTATAAAAAGCAATCTTGTAGGCATTCTGCTATTGCCTTCTTTTAGATCCAGTACCAACATGATTTTCCTCATCTACCTGCAAAGTGAAATCCACCATGGCCTGCTTCTGTGTTGCATGAGTCTGTGACTCCTTCTCTTGCTCTCTCAATTTTACTGTCTTACACTTTCTCACTCCCCTCAACATCTCACTTTGTACCAATGCATCATGTTTCAATGTGCGATGTTTTACCAAATGTTACCTGTTCTAGGATGTGAAACCCCTCTGTTCTCCCTCTGTCTGCATCCTTTAACAAATAAGAGAACAGAACAGGGCAGAATTACCAGAGGGATGTTCCTATTACATCTGTAACGCCCACAAAAGCAAGAGCAAATAATTTGGAATGTTTTGCAGGGAAACAGAATATTCAGCCCAACACACTGCATGGCATCTCTCTTGAAATCCCCCTTCCAGTTTTCTATTAATCTTTCTGTCTCTTTCTAGCTGACTAGCCAGTCTATCTGCCTGCTGTACACCACTTGGTCATCATTAAAATTCTGCCAACATTTCTGCAAACCGCACATTTATAGATGGTGTTTGAAGCACTCACGCTCACTCTGTCCCCAACACTCTTGAATTTCTGGCTTACTGTCCTCCTATTTACCTCACCACCCTGTTCCAGGAACTCCTGTCACTTCTGCCTCTGTATGAATTTGCATCTGTGGTTTTCAACATGTTATACCTGCGTGAGTGAAATGAACAGACCTTTGTTGTCAATCTGTGTGTTTCCTGTTGCCTATAATTTCCTGTTTTTTAAATTTTCCTCATTAAAGAGTGGAGTGACATTTACAATTTTTCATTCCCCTGAAGCCAGTTCAGAGTCTACAGATTGTTCCCTGGAGCATAGAGGAATGAGGGGAGATTTGATAGAGGTACAGTATATAAAATTATGATGGGTATAGATAGAGTGAATGCAAGCAGGCTTTTTCCACTGAGGCAAGGGGAGAAAAAAACCAGAGGACATGGGTTAAGGGTGATGGGGGAAAAGTTTAAAGGGAACATTAGGGGGGGCTTCTTCACACAGAGAGTGGTGGGATTGCAGAATGAGCTGCCAGAGGAGGTAAATGCAGGTTCTTTTTTAACATTTAAGAATAAATTGGACAGATACATGGATGGGAGGTGTATGGAGGGATATGGTCCGTGTGCAGGTCAGTGGGCCTAGGCAGAAAATGGGTCGGCACAGCCAAGAAGGGCCAAAAGGCCTGTTTCTGTGCTGTAGTTTTTCTGTGGTTTCTATGGAAAGATCACCACTAACCCCTCCTCAAACATTTCTGCTACTTTCAGACCTGTCGGCTACACAAGTACCTCCTTCCTAGTAACATCAACTACACTCTCTTTGCCCCCAACACTCGATATTCTGGGATAGTGACGGTATATTTCACAGTGAAAGCCAACGCAAAATAATTATTAAGTTTGTCCACCTTTCCTTATTCCCCATTACGACCTCTCCAGCGTCATTTTCCACTTGCCTCTCTTTTACTCTTCGTATATCTGAAAAATGCTTTTGGTATCTTCTTCTATGTTATTGGCTAATTAATCTTCTGATTTCCTCTTATCTTACCATTTTTTAATTGTTTTCACTTTGTTTTTAAAATCTTCTAGTTTCCTAATTATTGTTTTACTGATTGCCCTCTTTTGATTTTATACTGTCTTTGACGTCCTCTTTTCAGCCATAGTTGCCTCATCCTCCCTTCACAGTATTTCTGAAACTTTGATATTTATCTACCCTGTTCCTTCTGAATTACTCCCATAAATTCCCGCCATTGCTGCTCTGACATTATTCCTGCTAATGTCCCTTTCCAATCACATTGTCCAGGCCCACTCTCATGCCTCTGTAGTTCCCTTTACTCCACTGCAGTATTGATACATCTGATTTTAGCTTCTCCCCTCCCATTCAAACTGCAAGGTAAATTCTATCATATTATGATCACAGTCTGATTACACGAGACCAAATCCAGACTTTACCCTAGTGTGCTCAACCACAAGCTACTTCGCAGGCATCTTAAAAATTCCTTCTTTTGGGATCCAGCACTAACCTGATTTCCCCAGTCTTCCTCCAAATTGAAAACCCTATGGCTATTATTACATTACCCTTTTTACGTGACATTTCCATCCCCTGTTGTAAATTGTAGCCCACATCCTAGCTACTGCTCAAAGGTCTGCATATAACTCCCGTCAAGAGCTTTTTACCTTTGCAGTTTCTGAACTTCACCCACAAGGATTCTACATCTTCCCAATCCTATAAGACCATAAGACCAGTTGATATAGGAGCAGCATTAGGCCATTCAGCCCATCGAGTCTACTCCACCATTCCAGCATGACAGATCCCTCTCAACCCCCTACACCTACATTCTCGTGATATTCCTTGATGCCCTGAGCTGTCAGGAAACAACAAACTTCTGTTTTAAATATACGCACAGACTTGGCCTCCACTGCAGTCTGTGGCAGAGCATTCACCACACTCTGGCTAAAAAAAGTCCTCCTTACCCCTGTTCTAAAAGGTCGCCCCACAATTTTGAGGCTGTGCTCTCTAGTTCTAGATGCCCCCACATAAGAAACATACTCTCCACATCCACCCTATCTAGTCCATTCAACATTTGATAGATTGCAATGAGCTCCCCAGGCATTCTAATTTCCAGTGAGTACAGGCCGAAAGCTGCCAGACACTCCTCAAATGTTAACCCCTTCATTCCAGGAATCATCCATGTGAACTTCTTCTGGACTCTCTCCCATGACAACACATCCCTACTGAGATATGGGGCCCAAAACTGTCAACAAAAGTCCAAGCTCAGCCTGACGAGTGTCTTATAAAAGCTCGGCATTATCTCCTTGCATTTATATTCTATTTCCCTTGAAGTAAATGCCAACATTGCATTTGCCTTCTTTACCACAGACTCAAGCTATGAATTAAGCTTCTCAGAATCATGCATCAGGACTCCTAAGTCCCTCTGCACCTCTGGTGTTTCAGACTTCTCCCCATTTAGATAATAGTCCACACTACTGTCCCTTTTACCAAAACGTATTATTGTACATTTCCTAACACTGTATTTCATCTGCCACTTTTTGCCCATTCTTTCAATTTGTCTAAGTCCTGCTTCCTCAGCACTACCTATCCCTCCACCTATCTTGTATCATCTACAAGCTTTTGCCACAAAGCTATCACTTACATTACCCAGATCATTGACAAACAATGTGAAAAGTAGAGGTCACAGTACTGACAACTGAGGAACCATCCAGCAAAGGCCCCATTTATTCCCACTCACTGTCTCCTGTCTGTCAGCCATTCTTCTGCCCGTGCCAGTATTTTTCCTGTAATGTCTTAGGAGTTTATTTGTTTAAACAGTCTCATGTGTGACACCTTATCAAATGCCTTCTGGAAATCCAACTTAATGACTTTCTCTGCCTTTCATTTATCCATCCTGCTTGCTACTTCCTCAAAAAACTCTAACAGATATGTCAGGGAAGCTTTCCCTTCACATAAACCATGCTGACTTTGACTTATGTTATCATTAAACTATGTACCCCGAAACCTCCTCCTTAATAATGAACTCCAACACTTTCTCAACCACTGAGGTTAGGCTAACTGGCCTATAACAACTTTTCTTTTGCCTTCCTCCCTTTTTAAAGAGTGGAATGACATTTATAATCTTCTAGCCTTCTGGGACCCCGCCAGTATCAAGTGATTCTTGAATGCTTATTAACAATGCTTCCACTAACTCTTCTGCAACCTCTCCTAGGGATCTGGAATATAGTCCCTCTGGTCCATGTGACTTTTCCATCTGAAGATATTAGAGTTTGCCAAGCACTTTTCCCTTTGTAATGGCAATGGCACTCCTCCTGTTCCCTAAAACTCCCAGACCTCTGGCACACTGCTAGCTTTTGTTTTCTCTCACTGTGAAGACTGATGCAATGCTCTCATCAAGTTCATCTGCCATTTCTTTCATACGACCCCACCAGCATCATTTTCCAGTGGTCCATTATGAACTCAAGTGCCAATTCTCTCTCAGAACTCTATGACTGTGGCAAAGTACAGCTCCAACACCATATACAAGTTTGCTGATGACACCACTGTTCTGAGCTGTATCAAAGTTGGTGATGAATCAGCATACAAGAGGGAGACTGAACATTTGGCTGAGTCATGTCCTAACAACAATCTCTCACACAATGTCAATAAGACCAAAGAACTGATAATAGACTTCAGGAGAGGGAAACCAGAGGTCAATAAGCCAGTAATCGCTGGCGGATCAGAGAGGGTGTGCATCAGTAACTTTAAATTACTGGTGTCTCTATCTCAGAAGATCTGTCCTGGACTCATTATAGAGAGATAATTGTGAAGAAAGCATGACAGCACCTCTACTTCCTCAGAAGTCTGTGGAGAATTGGCAAGTCATCAAAAACCTTGGTAAAGTTCTGTAGTTGTGTGGTGCAAAGTGTGCTGACTGGCTGTGTTACGGCCTGGTCTGGGAACATCAATGCGTTTGAACAGAAAACCCAACAAGAGGTAGTGGGTTTGGCCCAGTACATCACGGATAAAACCCTCCCAACCATTGAGCACAGCTACATGAAGTGTTGCTACAGAGAATTGACATTAATCACCATCCAGGCCAAGCTCTTTTCTCACTGCTGCCATCAGCTAAAAGGTACAGGAGCCTTTGGTGGCCGGAAGCAACAACTGTACTTTTTTCCATAGATGCTGCTGGGCCTGCTGACTCGTCCTGCTTTTTGTGTGATCCACCTGTCATACCTGTCAATTTCTAACTGTGCTACAAGATTTTTGACTTCTTGATGTTTTTTGACTTCTCCAGTGCATTCAACACCATCCGCCCTGCTCTGCTGGGGGAGAAGCTGACAGTGATACAGGTGGATGCTTTCCTGGTGTCATGGATTCTTGATTACCTGACTGGCAGACCACAGTACGTGTGCTTGCAACACTGTGTGTCCGACAGAGTGATCAGCAGCACTGGGGCTCCACAGGGGACTGTCTTGTCTCCCTTTCTCTTCAACACTTACACCTCGGACTTCAACTACTGCACAGAGTCTTGTCATCTTCAGAAGTTTTCGGATGACTCTGCCATAGTTGGATGCATCAGCAAGGGAGATGAGGCTGAAAACAGGGCTACGGTAGGAACTTTGTCACATGGTGTAAGCAGAATTATCTGCAGCATAATGTGAAAAAGACTAAGGAGCTGGTGGTAGACCTGAGAGCTAAGGTACCAGTGACCCCTGTTTCCAACCAGGGGGTCAGTGTGAACATGGTGGAGGATTACGAATACCTGGGGATACGAATTGACAATAAACTGGACTGGTCAAAGAACACTGAGGCTGTCTACAAGAAGGATCAGAGCCGTCTCTATTTCCTGAGGAGACGGAGGTCCTTTAGCATCTGCCAGACGATGCTGAGGATGTTCTACGAGTCTGTGGTAGCCAGTGCTATCATGTTCGCTGTTGTGTGCTGGGGCAGCAGGCTGAGGGTAGCAGACACAAACAGAATCAACAAACTCATTCGTAAGGCCAGTGATGTTGTAGGGACGGAACTGGACTGTCTGATGGTGGTGTCTGAAAAGATGATGCTGTCCAAGTTGCATGCCATCTTGGTCAATGTCTCCCATCCACTACATAATGGACTGGGTGGGCACAGGAGTACATTCAGCCAGAGACTCATTCCACCGAGATGCAGCACTGAGCATCATAGGAAGTCATTCCTGCCTGTGGCCATCGAACTTTACAACTCCTCCCCTGGAGAGTCAGACACCCTGAGCCAGTAGGCTGGTCCTGGATTTATTTCTTAGAATAATTTACATATCACAGGTAAAACTCTCACAACCATTGAGTACAGCTACAAGAAGTGTTGCTACAGAGAATTAGCATTAATCACCATCCAGGCCAAGCTCTTTTCTCACTGCTGCTATCAGCTAGAAGGTACAGGAGCCTTTGGTGGCCAGAAGCCACAACTGTACTTTTTTCCATAGATGCTGCTGGGCCTGCTGACTCGTCCTGCTTTTTGTGTGATTCACCATGTCATTCATACCTGTCAATTTCTAACTGTGCTACAAGATTGTCGACATTATTCCTACAGTGTGAGCATTCAAAGTTAACACATTCAGTGCTGTATTCATCACCCTTTTTCAATTTTACCCACATATTACCATCAGTAAAATTTATATCAGTTTCTAACTTTTTTGTCTTTTTATTTATTTGGGAGAACTTTGACACCTCTCTTGAACTCTCCTTCCCTTTTACTTTCTCCTCCATTGTTCTAAATTGCTGAAATGTGGAGCCTAATATTTAGTTTGAAGACAAACTTCATCCTAGCCCATTGTCGGCAGTCTTATGGTCTAAATCTAATCGTCCTATGGACTGCAATTTTAACCTGTCACCTGCCTAAATTCCACCACTATTCTGGTTTTGCTACCAGCGGTGAAAGTGCGCTAAACCTCCTTTAGACTAACATACCTAGTGCATTTAAAGCTGTTTTCCCTCCCCACACTGGGCTCTCAGATCATTTATCTGTTAAGCTAATGCCCGCATACAGACCACTGATCAAACTGGCCAAACCAGTTCCGAGGGAGCAATTTCAGCATTGCAGGATGGCTATGAAAACATGAACTGGAGAATGTTCAGAAAGGTTGCTACCTATGGCAACCACGTTAGCATCGAGGAATATGTGGATTCTGTGACCAGCTAACACAGAGAGGTGAACTGAGAATTTTATCATCACAAAATACATCCATGTGAGGACAAATCAGAAGCCATGGCTTACTGCAGAGATCCATGCATCGATGAGGGATTGTGATTCTGCCTTTAAATCAGGACACGTGACACTTCTCAGGGAAACAGGAACCCTGCTTTCCACTCCATCAGCAAGGCAAAACCGGAGAATTGTCAGAGAATGTGGAACCACTTCTGTGATACCAGAGAAACGAGGCACATGTGGCACGGAATTCAGAGGATTACAGACACGTCTACCCCGTGCATCCGTGATAAGGATGCCTCATTCCCTGACAGGCTGAATGTCGTTTCTGCCCAGTCTGATGCACAGAACTGAGTGCTGGCGAGAAAAGCACACAAGGGAGCAGACACTCTGTCTGGCTGAAGCTGAGGTGAGGAAGACCGTGGCTAAAGGCAACCCACGCAAAGCTGCAGGACCCTATGATATGGCAGGTCAGATTCTGAAAGACTGGGCAACCCAGCTAACTGAGGTGCTACGGATATATTCAACATCTCCCTGGAGCAGTCCATTTTCCCCTCGGTTTTCAAGATGGCAATGTCATCTCAGTGACAAAGAAGGTGACAGTAACCTCCCTAAATGACTATTCGCCAGTGGCATTACCATGAACCATTATGAAATGATTTGAGTAGCTGGTCATGCAGAGCATTAGAGCCTTTCTCCGGCTAGATTGGAAACTTTCCAGTTTACGTACTGCTTGAATCAATCCACTGATGATTCTATAGTCTCTGCCCTGTCCCACCTGGAAAGTGCGAGGCTGTGAGACCAGTTCAGTGTTTAACTCCATTATACCCCAGACCCTGATTGGGAAACTGTCCTCGCTGGGTCTGAACACCTCCATCTGTAACTGGTTCCTGGACTTCTCAATGGAAAGGTCACAGTTAGTGCATGTGGGCAGCAATATCTCTAGTCCCACCACCCTGAGCACTGCTGCACCCCAGGGTGATGTGCTTACGCACTGCTGATGGACGACAGTATTTCAGAATTCAGCTCAAACCGTATCATCCAGTTTCCAGATAACACAGGAGTGGTTGTGGCCTCATCAGTAATGATAATGAGTCAGAGTACAGACAGGAAGTGGAGTGGAAGTGTGAGAACAGCAACTTAAGCCTGAACATGGAGAAGACCAATGAAAAGACTGTGGATATTAGGAAGGTGCAAATGAACCAACCCCTCCTGAAAATTAATGACTCCTCTGTGCACCAGGTTCCTGGGATTTCCCATCATAGGTAACCTCACCTGTTCTCTCAACATCACCTTCCTGAACGAGGCAGCACAGCAGCGTCTCCACTTCCTCAGGAGATTCAGGTGTGTGAGCACCCACCATCAGCAGAATTTTACAGCTGCATCTCCATCTGGTATGGGAACAGCGGAGCGTCAGACAGGAGGTCCCTACAAAGGACTGTGAGAACGTCGGAGATTATCATAGGGGTCTCCCTGCCATCAGGAATGCTGCATACATGCAGCCCTTAGAATTATTAAGGATCCCACCATCCGTCCAACATCCTCTTTGACTTACTACCATCAGACAGGAAACTCTGATGCATTAAGACAAGTAAAGTCAGGATGGAAACAGTTTGTTCCCTCAGACCATTAGGCTTCTGAACTCACTGCCACAATGCATTCCAAGTATCACCAGTTCATTGGTTCCTTACCCGACAATATTTAATTTATGCACTTTATTTTGTGCATTTATAACTAATTCATTTGCAGATTTTTTTTCTTACTTTCCGAAGATATTGTGTGTTCTATGTCTACTCATGTGTTTGGCACCCTGGTCCAGAGAAATCTTGCCTTATTTGACAGTATACGTGAATCAATTTTGATAACAATAAACTTGATTTGACTGTCCCTCCTCACTGTCTCAGCCATACACCATATCCACTTGTATACCATCTACCCCATCCTCAGCCTTATCACTCCGGTTTCCATTTCTCTGCCAAAGTAATTCAATCCCTCCACAAGAGCTCCAGCAAACCTGCTCACAATGATATTGGTCCACTCAGTTTCAGGCCAGAAATGTCAACTGTTTTTCCTTTCCATAGATGTTGCCTGACCTGTTGAGTTCTTCCAGCATTCTGTATGTGTTGATCTGGGTTTCCAGCATCTGCAGAATCTTGTGTCTATGATTTTCCAAGTCATGTCTTATTATCAAAAAATTGCCTGCTCCACCCCTTCCAAAAACCATATATTTTTCCAAAAGCAGCTTGAATTGAAAGTCCGCTCATCTGAAACATCCCTTCAGCCACACATTTATAGACCAATCCTTGTATTTCTATACTCAGCGCACGTGGCACAGAGATTATAGACTTGGAAACCTGGTACTCTTTAACCATCAATCCAACTCCCAAAGCAGGCATTGCAACATCTCATTCCCCTGTTACTAACACCAAGGTGAACAATGATCTCTGGCTGATCTCCGTCACTTTTCACAATGTCCAGCAGATGCCCCCAAGATGTCACCAGTGGTCGTTCTCAGACCAGATAGTTATTACCAGAGGGGGCAGTTTTACGGTCAGTAGTCAGAGGTTCACAGGAGATTTCAGGTCAATATCTTCACAGTGAGGGTCTTCGGAGTTTGGAATGCAGTTCCTCAGAGAGTATTATCTGGATGAGCACTTGAATCAACAAGGCACAGGAGGTGATGAACCAAGTGTGCTTAATTAGTATAGACAGGTACTTGATGGTCAGCATGGTCTGGATGGGCCAAAGAGGCCTGTATGTGCTGCACGTTTTATAGTTGTTTCCAAGTTCAAAGTAAAAGAGAAACTGGTGGAGGCAGCATCATGCCATGGGAATGCTTTTCAGGTGCAGGGTCTGGAAATCTGGTCAGGATTGCTGGGAAGGTGACTACTGCTAAATACAGAGAGATCTGTTTGGCTCTACCAGAAAGCTTAAACTGGTGAGGAGGTTAGTCTTTTATTAGGACAACAACACAAAGCACACTGTCAGAGCAGCCATGAAGTGGCTTCAAATGAATAAAATTGTTGCCCCTGCGTGGCCCAGTCAGCTTCCTGACCTTAACCCAATCGAACATCTCTAGCAAGACATCATGATTGCTGTCCACCGCTGCTCCCCACTAATCTGGCACAGCTTGAGCAATTTTGCAAGGAGGAGTGGGCAAACCTTGCTCCATCACCTTGTGGAAATTAAAAAGAGACTTCTCCAAAAAATTAACTCCTGTCTGTAATAACTGTGAGAGGTGGTTTAACTAAATATTGAGCAAAGTTGAATAAACACTTCTGAACTTTTGAATTTTTAGCTTTTTATGCTTTCCAATTCTCTCTGGTTTTGGCCTCAATTAAGAAAAAAAGAGCATCTGACTTACAAATAAGAATTCTGAGTTAAATTGATCAAAATCCCTGGTTGTAATATTCAATTATGTGACCAAAAGGTTGGAGGGTGAATACTTATAGAAGGCACTGTAGTTTGATAGATCAATATATGAAACCGAGAACATGAACTGTAGAGTCCTTGAAAGTGAGTCCAAAGGTTGTGGAATCAGTTTATCATTGAAGTTATCCACACTGGTTCAGCAGCCTGACGGATGAAGGGTAATAACTGTCCTTGATCTGTTTGTGTGTTAACTCAGGCTCAATGGTAGCAATGTGAAGAGAGCGTGGTCTGAATGTTGGGGTTCTTGATAATGGATGCGGCTTTCTTGTGTATGTACTCCTTGTAAATGTGCTCAATGGCAAGGAGAGCTTTTCCCTGGGACTGGGCTGTATCCACCACTTTTAATAGGCTTCTCCATTCTTTGCATTGGTGTGGGACAGGGATGGATTGACCAGTGAGTGGCAGCCTCAACTTGAGATGCAGGGCGAAGTCCTCTTGCTCCTATTGTGTTGACTCCTTGAATAATGACATGGAGGGGCCACAGGAGGAGACTCTAGAGCTCGGCTGCTGATTTCAATCCACACACTGATCAGTAGATTAAATGAACACAGAAAACAGCCTCACAGGAAGGTGGAGACAATAATGTGGGATTAGCGTAGGGTTAGTGTTCAAGATGTTTGATGGTTAGCATGTAGTCAGTTGTCCAAAATGCCTGTTTCTGTGTTGTATGACGCTCAGCACCTCTCCCTCCTCTTTTACCTCTTACTGTCTTTCACCCTCACATTCTCCCCATCACACCCTCAAAACATCGCTTTATATGAATGCCTCATGTTTCACCCTGTGAACTTTCATCAGATGTTACCTATGTCAATGATGTGAACCCTTTCTGTTCTCACTCTGCTGGCATCCGGTGGCAAACAGGAGAACAGAACAGGGCAGAGTTAAGCACACTGATATTCACATTAGATCAAGATTGAAAGAGTGCAGAGAAGATTTACTAGGATGTTGCCGGGTCTTCAGGAGTTGAGTTACAGGGAAAGATTGAATAGGTTAGGACTTTATTGCTTGGAGCGTAGAAGAATGAAGGGAGATTTGATAGAGGTTTACAAAATTATGAGGGGTATAGACAGAGTAAATGTAAATAGGCTCTTTCCATTTAGATTAGGAGAGATAAATATGAGAGGACATGGCTTTAGAGTGAAAGGGGAAATGTTTACGGGGAACATTGGGGGAACTTCTTCACTCAAGAGAGTGGTGGGATTGTGGAACGAGCTGCCATCTGACGTGGTAAATGCAGGCTCACTCTTGCGTTTTAAGTATTGGAAATGTACATGGATGGGAGAGGTATGGAGGGTTATGGACCGGATGCAGGTCAATGGGATGAGCGGAATAAAGTTTCGGCAGAGACTAGAAAGGTTGAATGTCCTGTTTTCTGTGCTGTAGTGTTCTATGGTTCTATCACAAATCACAACACAAGCAAGAGTGAATAATTTGTAAAGTTTTACAGGGAAATAGAATATTAAGCCCCAGAAACTGCATGGCATATATATCTCCCTCTCCCTCCCTCTCTTTCTCCCTCCCCCTCCCTCTCCTTCTCTCAGATTCTCGCTCTCTGTACCACATCAGCACCCTATTCCAGGAAGTTCTCTCACTTATCTCTTGGGTGAATTTGCATCTGTGGCTTGAAACACGTGATAGACAACAAAAAAATCTCAGTAAGATCAGAGGAAATGAAAGCTTTTTTTCCAGTCCCATGACCACTACCTGAATATTCATTGCTGGTATTGTTTAGTTATTTTGTAAATTATAATAATTTTTATGTCTTGCACTGTTATGCCATCATAAAATATTCTGCACAAATGTAAGTATTAAAAAATCTATTTCTGCTTCCCAGCTCCATTTCTCACCATGGCCTTGTTTCCAAATGTTGCTCAATACCATCCTGTGGCTTTTTACCAGATAGGTTGTCTTTGGGTCTGACACAGAGAGTCTTTCACTCACTCGCTGTCAGCTTCCTCTCACAACATCAGTATGGGGCAACAGAGATGGCTGGGATCTGGAGCAACATACAAGATGGTGGAGGTGTTCAGCAGGTCAGGCAGCATCTGCAGACGGAAATGAACAATCAATGTTTCTAGTCAAGACACTTAATTAATCTATTAAACTGTGTGTGTCCATGTTGTCACACTGTACACAGATTGTAATGGACAGAGAGTGAGAGACAGACTGCAGGGTTGATCCTTCCACACCAGCACAGTGTCAGATATGCACTTTGCAGAGGGAGGTGGGATTAGTTCAGACTGGCAACATGCTAATTACAGATATCGTGGGTCAGATGGACTATTTCTGTGCTGTGCTGCTTTGTGATTGAGTGATATTAGTGTTTTGCACATAGAATGCATTACACTGACACCACAAACAAGAGAAAACTTGCAGAGGATGGAAATCCGAGCAACACACACAAAATGCTGGAGGAAATCAGCAGGCCAGGCAGCTTCTCTGGGAAAAAAAACAGAGTCAACGTTTTGGGCTGAATCACTTTAGCAGCACTGGAGAAAAAAAGCTGAGGAGTAGATTTGAAAGGTGGGGGTAGAGGGGAGAGGAACACAAGGTAATAGGTGAAACTTGGAGGGGAAGGGATGAAGCAAAGTGCTGCAAAGTTGATTGGTGAAAGAGATAGAAGGCTATGGAAGAAAGAGAAAAAGGGGGTTGTGGGGAGGAGTACCAGAGGGAGGTGATGGGTGAGAAGGAGATAACATGAGAGAGGGGAAAGAGGATGGGACATCGAAAAGGGGTGATTCTGGGAAGTTTGAGAAATCGATGTTCATGCCATCAGGTTGGAGGGTGCCCAAGTAGAATATAAGGTGCTTCTCCTCCAACCGAAGTGTGACCTTTTCAGGACAGTGGAGAAGGCAATGGATAGAAATATCAGATTGGGAATGGGGAGTGAAATTAAAATGGGTGGCCACTGGGAGATAATGCTTGTTCTAGTGGACTGAGCGTAGGTTCTTGGAGAAATTGTCTCCCAATCTACGTCAGGTCTCATCGATATATAGGAGGCCACACCAAGATCAATGAACATAGTATATAATCCCAACAGACTCACAGGGGATGTGTTGCCTCACCTGGAAGGACTGTTTGGGCCCTTGAATGGTAGCGAGGGAGGAGGTGTAGGGACAGATGTAGCACTTGTTCTGCTTGCAAGGCTAAGTGTCAGGAGGGAGATCAGTGGGGAGGTATGAATGGACAATGGAGTAGCGTATGGAGTGAATCCTGTGGAAAGCAGAAAGTGAGGGTAGGGAAAGATGTGTTTAGTGGTGGCATCCAGTTGGAGGTGGCTGAAGTTTCAGAGAATTATGTGCTGGACATGGAGACTAGTGGGGTGGAAGGTGAGGACAAGTGGAACCCTATCCCTGGTAGGGTGGCAGGAGAATGGGGTAAGTGCAGACATGCGTAAAATGGAAGAGACACGGTTAAGGCAGGGTTGATGGTGGAGGAAGGGAAGCCCCTTTCCTTGAAAAAGGAGAACAGCTGCTTCATTCTAGAGTGTAAAGCCTCATCCTGAGAGCAGAAGTGGTGGAGACGGAGGAATTGAGAGTGAGGTAGACCTGAGATTCAATCGATGTTTGCACTGGGTTGAATTTGAAAGGTCGGGTACAGATCGAATCGAAGGCAACGGCTTCCAGACCCCAGAGCAGATTAAGGTGATAGAACCCAGAGTTTAGATGACAATTTAGGTCCTGGACTAGTTGGAAATGTCAGTTCCAGGCCCCATGATGGGCCGAGATGACTGAACCTGATACTTGGATGACAACTTAAGGGCCATGCTGAATCGGAAAGGTTGGGTACAGGCTGAATAGAGGCGGCAGGATTTGGACGATGACTTAGGCGCCAGGCCAGATTGAAAAGGCCAGGGGCCTGAGGCGAGGAACAGACCTGTTCAGTTTGCTGCTCCACGACACAGACTCGGCTCTGTGCTGAACTGAGGGTCTGGGAATAGACGCTTTCTGGATGTCAGATCAGAACTCTATTTGTTTTCATTTATTGTTTATACGATTTGTGGTTTAATTGAACATTGGGTATCCAATGATTTTTTTTTAATAGGTTCTGTTAGGGCTCTTTGTTTCATGGCTGCCTGTTAGGAGACAAATCTCAAGGATGTACAACACATAGATATCTTGATATTAAATATACTTCTAATTTTATTTTCAGACCATTCTCTTTAAACTCGAATGACTGTTGTACATGAAAATCACAGCACCTGAGTGGTTTCCGATATACTCAAGCCACCCTATCTGGCACCATCAATCATTACATGGGCAAAGTCACTTCAATCACTTTTCCCCCATTCTGATGTTTCATCTGAACAAGTGAACATATGAACCATGTCTGCATGTGTTTATGAGGCGAGATGCTGCTACATTATTTGCTGATTAGATATTTGCATTCGTCGTGGCTATCCCTCGAGGTCGAGGATGATGGTCTTCATTCTGAAGAAGTGGCCCACACAGCGAAGATGCCTGTGCGTGTATTTGTTTAATGAGTACTTGATGTTGCACTCCAAGAAGCATATAATACTTCACAAATCCACCAGCTGGTTCCAATGGTATAGAAACCACGACGATTGGAGCTGATGAATTTTTTGCAGCCTTCATCCGCCTTCACAGCCATTGAGTTTGAAGTAACTTCATCCGCCTGTTCCACCGTTGAGGTCTTGGTTGGATTGTTCTTTGTCGGGGACCTCACCCTCGTCCTTACCGCCATGGGTGACCCTACCAGGAGCATAGCTCCAGACGGCATTGCTCTCGGGATCACAGGACCACACAAGCTTCTCCACCACGATAAGGTGACAATCCATGGAGGAGATTGTCAAATAATGCAGATAATGCATTATTTGCATTAATGAACAGATGTACCTAATAAAGTTGCCACTGAGTGTGTGGAAAACAACACACTACAAGTGTATTGTTTGGACAACATTATAAACGTGAAGAATGCAATGTACTGTAGTATATTTCCTGGATATATTTTGCAAATAAAGTTTACATGTCAGATTTTTGAAAAATCTATCCGGATTGAATTTGAGATGAGCAGAGTACAGAGGGACTGAAGTGTTCTTTCGAATGAAACACTATAAAGTGAGTATGAAGCTGAAGCAAGCAATCAGGAAGGTAAAGGGTATTTTGCAATTATTGTGAGGGGTTAGAATTTAGAGGACTAATGTCACACAAAGGAGGTTGTGTAAACACAACTGGAATATTATGTCCTGCTTTGGTACCCTTATTTAAACAAAAGTAGAGACTAGCATTGAAGGTTGATGAGAAGAGATTCACTCAGCTGAATCCTGGGATGAGAAGGCTGTCCTTCACTAAAAAACAGGGTAAATGTAATCCTCAATAATTATTTCGTATGGCGCGGAAGTGGATACGTGGCTATCATGTTGTGTGTTTGGGGTTGGTTCCCTTGAAGAGGATCTCCTTAGTGATAAGCTACTGCTAATGATAATCCATATGT
Organism: Mobula birostris; assembly: GCF_030028105.1. Lineage (NCBI taxonomy): Eukaryota > Metazoa > Chordata > Chondrichthyes > Myliobatiformes > Myliobatidae > Mobula > Mobula birostris. The sequence continues at coordinate 40,508,518 of NC_092382.1, read as the reverse complement.
GGATTCTGTTTGAGTATCCTGTGGCCAGCAGTTTGGAATGACCCTTAGCTGAATTCGGGTGTGGTACCACTTGTAACACGGCCTAAGGCTCGAGTTCAGCTGGGCAGTGGCGGGCGGTGCCAAGGCGGCCAGTGAGATCAAACTGGAGGAGAGGTTGTACCCGGTGCTGTCGCAAGATCGAGGAAGATGGAGGTGCATAGCCGCCAACCCTGGATTTGGGTCGGCACCCACTGACTGACTGACCACCTGAGTTGAAAGGATATTCGTTGAAGATCACTGTTGATGATACTTCGTGTGTGGAACGGAACAACTTCGGAGATAAAACCTACTATTGCTCTTTTGTATTGCTGTCATGGAATCTGTGGAATATCAATGTAATTGCCTTCTCTCGACATTTACCCTGGATTACAAATATCTCTCTCTATCACTGCTCAACTCAACACCACAAAATGAACTGAACTTTACTCATCATCGTAAGACTGTATCCATTTACCTCTAGGCTAGAAGAAGCTTGGTTTCTACATTTTCACACTTATATGCATATAATCTCTGTTCACCAGTTTAATATATCTGAACTTTTTGACTGTATTGCGTAGTTACTAATAAATAGTATTAGTGAATAGTAATACCAGACTCCAAAGTGCTCTCTATTTCTGCTGGTTCTTTAACCCGTCACGGGGTATGTGATATTATAAAATATTGAAAGTTCCAGAGGGAGATGACAGTGTAGAGGTTCAGAAGTTCTCAGCAGAAGGTATGACTCACATAAGGGGGAGTAGTAACAAGTTGTGTGGTCATTTAAAAGTGATGTACACCGTATTTCTTCTCGCAGTGTTAAACACTGGGGTTATTGAAAGAATGGACATTTGATAACATCCTGGATCTGGCTCAGGAGAGGAGTTGAGGCCAGGGGCAAATACCCCGGATTGGTCTGAGAAGTAGGTCAGGATTGAGGAGACCGGTGACCCAGACAAGCTCCTGATCTGTTGTATGCTCCCGAGTGGAGGTGAGTGGTGTCTCATGATGTACTTCTAGAGCAGAGGGACATGATGGACAGTGTTGTAGAATTTAAATCACAATAATAGTAACAGGGATGGGACAGCAGTGATTACTCAGTGGAGTGTAAGACCAGTTGAAATGTTCATCCTCCCAGTCTCAGCTCCATCTCTCACCTCAGCCTGGTTTCCATCTGTTGGTCAGTGTTGCCCTGTGGCTCCTCACCAGACGTTGCCTCTGCGTATGACAAGAGTCCATCACTCTCGGTCTGATACCTTCCTGTAACAGACCCGTCATCAGTGGACTCTGATCATTGGAACTCTGCCCACCTCAAAACCTCAAGTCCAACTCTCACCCTGAGAAAGCTCACTCAGTCTGTCACTCAGCCTAAGAAGCTCCCTCTACAACCTTCCCTCTAGCTCAGGACCTCCCTCATCATCAGACCATCCCCCTACTTAAGGACCCCCTTCAATGACTATGAGCTCCCTCATTAATCCTAAATTAGACCCTCCCCCTCAATCCTTCGCTCGGCCCATGTCTCTCACTGCATCACAGGAGCTCTGACGTCATAGACAACACTTGGAGTAGGTGTGGGGGCGAGGGAGAGCATGAGGGGAGTGAGCTTTGACCACAATGAGAATCCAGGTGCCCCCTAACCTCAAACAGTCTTCCTCACCTCCAAGACCCTCACAACACACCGGACACTCCCTCACCTCAGACTCTCTCCCTCCCCCGAGACCCTCACTAAACACCGGACACTCCCTCAGCTCAGTCTCTCTCACTCCCCCGAGACCCTCAGTAAACATCAGACACTCCCTCACCACAGACTCTCTCCCTCCCCCGGGGACCCTCACTAAACACCGGACACTCCCTCACCTCAGACTCACTCCCTCCCACGAGACCCTCACTACACACTGGACACTCCCTCACCTCAGACTCTCTCCCTCCCCCGAGACCCTCACTAAACAGCGGACACTCCCTCACCTCAGACTCTCTCCCTCCCCCGGGAACCCTCACTAAACACCGGACACTCCCTCACCTCAGACTCTCTCCCTCCCCCGACACCCTCATTAAATACCGGACACTCCTTCACCTCAGACTCTCTCCCTCCTCCGAGACTCTCACTAAACACCGGACACTCCCTCACCTCAGACTCTCTCCCTCCCCCGACACCCTCATTAAATACCGGACACTCCTTCACCTCAGACTCTCTCCCTCCTCCGAGACTCTCACTAAACACCGGACACTCCCTCACCTCAGACAGACTTCACTCCCCCGAGACCCTCATTAAACACCGGACACTACCTAACCTCAGACTCTCTCCCTGTCCCCGAGACCCTCATTAAACACCGGACACTCCCTAACCTCAGACTCTCTCCCTCCACCAGAGACCCTCACTGAACACTGGGCACTCCGTCCCCTCAGACTCTTTCCCTCCCCCGAGACCCTCACTAAGCACCGGACACTCCCTCACAGACTCTGTCCCTCCCCCGAGACCCTCACTAAACACCAGACACTCCCTCACCTCAGACTCTCTCCCTCCTCCCGAGACCCTCACTAAACACCGGACACTCCCTCACCTCAGACAGACTTCACTCCCCCGAGACCCTCATTAAACACCGGACACTCCCTAACCTCAGACTCTCTCCCTGTCCCCGAGACCCTCATTAAACACCGGACACTCCCTAACCTCAGACTCTCTCCCTCCACCAGAGACCCTCACTAAACACTGGGCACTCCGTCCCCTCAGACTCTTTCCCTCCCCCGAGACCCTCACTAAGCACCGGACACTCCCTCACAGACTCTGTCCCTCCCCCGAGACCCTCACTAAACACCGAACACTCCCTCACCTCGGACTCTCTCCCTCCCCCGAGACCCTCACTAAACACCGGACACTCCCTCACATCAGACTCTCTCCCTCCACCAGAGACCCTCACTAAAGGGGGAAAGGGAGAGAGAGGGAGAGAGGAAGATATATATATATTGTTACGTACCCCGTAACTGGGTTGCCAAACCAGCAGAAATGGATCACTCAGTTGGAGTCTGGATTACTAGAACTAAGAAAGTTTTATTAAAGAAACAAGCAACACAGTAATCGAAAGGATAATAAATGCAACAGTTCAGCAATGATAAACACACATGTGCACAGAATTAAGATAACAGGATCAACCAAGCTCTATCGTTGTCTAGGGGTAAATAACCAATTTCAAAGTGACACAAAGTCCAGTTCAATTTAGTTCAGTTCACAGTAATCGTTGCCATGGCGATGGACAACGTGGGGGGAGAGAGAGAGAGAACGGGAACGACTGATTATTCAAAACGGCTTCCACTCACAGACCGGCGATATGGCTCACAGGGGGCTTTCGGGTGGGTCCTTTGTGATGTCACCTGAGGTCACCGACTGTGACCCCTCCTCCAGATGCGGTCGATCCTCTGTAGTGAACCTGGCACCCAAGCAAGGGCGGACACACACCGGGTTCCCGCTGATCATATCTTTCCACCCTGTGCGTTTAAGGCTGATCCCGCGGTCAGCCGTCCAAGAGCTTCCCACCGACTTGTGGGAGGCGCACCGCTTCCAGGGTCTTGTTACCTCGGGGTGTCGTGTGTCCTGCCTTAGCGAACCTGTCCCTTTTTATCCCCCTGCTGGGGTATCGCCTGTCCATCACTTCAAACAGATCAGGGTTCAAAGGGGGAGCCGATCTTGACAATACCCAGACTGATGGCTCCTTCATTAACATCTCCAGATGCTGCTTCATTGTTCCTTATCTCTCCTTCCCCTGAGGACAGGTGGCAGACCAACTGCTGATGCCACTGATGCTAGCCCAGGCCAGCAAACATCTTAATTTATGTGTATTCTCGTCACAACACTCAAACACATCTAGATTAATACCACTGAGATCATAGTCATAGTCATACTTTATTGATCCCGAGGGAAATTGATTTTCGTTACAGTTGCCCCAACCAAGAATAGAGTATAAATATAGCAATATAAAACCGTAAATAATTAAATAGTAATATTTAAATTATGCCAGAAAATAAGTCCAGGACCAGCCTATTGGCTCAGGGTGTCTGACACTCCAAGGGAGGAGTTGTAAAGTTTGATGAACACAGGCAGGAATGACTTCCTATGGAGCTCTGTGCTGCATCTCGGTGGAATGAGTCTCTGGCTGAATGTACTCCTGTGCCCACCCAGTACATTATGTAGTGGATGGGAGACATTGACCAAGATGGCATGCAACTTGCACAGCATCCTCCTTTCAGACACCACCGTGAGAGAGTCCAGTTCCATCCCCACAACATCACTGGCCTTACGAATGAGTTTGTTGATTCTGTTGGTGTCTGCTACCCTCAGCCTGCTGCCCCAGCACACAACAGCAAACATGATAGCACTGGCCACCACAGACTTGTAGAACATCCTCAGCATCGTTCGACAGATATTAAAGGACCTCAGTCTGCTCAGGAAATAGAGACGGCTCTGACCCTTCTTGTAGACAGCCTCAGTGTTCTTTGACCAGTCCAGTTTATTGTCAATTCGTATCCCCAGGTATTTGCAATCCTCCACCATGTCCACACTGACACCTTGGATGGAAACAGGGGTCAGCGGTACCTTAGCTCTCCTCAGGTCTACCACCAGCTCCTTAGTCTTTTTCACATTAAGCTGCAGATAATTCTGCTCACACCATGTGACAAAGCTTTCTACTGTAGCCCTGTACTCAGCCTCATCTCCCTTGCTGATGCATCTAACTATGGCAGAGTCATCAGAAAACTTCTGAAGATGACAAGACTCTGTACAGTAGTAGATCAGAAGGAGGAAGAGCTATAACAGACATTTAAAAAAATCAACCAACTACCTGATAATATTTCTAAAGTATATATTTTCATACAAAATAAAAAGGATTCAGCACTCCATGCAGGTATATGCAATTCTGATAAGAAATACAGACCAGAAAACTTAAATGAGAGGCCAACTCAGAAAAATGAATCATCACTATGGAAGAGCACGTTAACCGGTGGAACGAGTATGACCCTCCATGGGAGGCATCTCAATGATCTGAGCAGACTAACTGGTGACAAGGAAGCATCGAGAGCCCGACTCAGAGTTGGAGACCTCTTCCCAGAAACAGGGTTTCCTTGGGGAACTACAGGTCAAGGTGGTTAACACTCTCAAACATTAAAAAAAAATTCTTTGGCTGTCCATCAATTTTCGATGATGACTGCTGCATGGGCAAGGTTGTATGGAAGACCGGCAGTTGCCCATGCTGCAAGTCTCCCCTCTCCACGCCCCTGATGTTGTCTAAGGGAAGGGCACTAGGACTCATATAGCTCGACACCAGTGTCGCCGCAGAGCAATGTGTGGTTAAGTCCTTGCTCAAGGACACAACACGCTGCCCATATGAGGCTCGAACTAGCGACCTTCAGATCACTAGACCGATGCCTTAACCACCATGCCATGTACCACGCATATATCAAAACTACATAAAAGACAAACAGACAAGGCAATAAATGCAGAAAATGCAGCTCATGGACACCCAAACCAGAATTACATTTCACATCTACAAATTCGCTGGGCTGTCCGCACCACTCTCTGCAGGGTCCTACGATTTAGGGAAGTACAGTTCCCATACCAGGCAGTGATACAGCCAGTCAGGATGCTCTCAACTGTATCCCTTTAGAAGGTTCTTAGGATTTGGGGCCCAATCCCAGACTTCTTCAACCATCTGATGTGAAAGAGGTGTTGCTGTGCTCTTTTCAAAACACAGCCATGTGAGATCCTCGGTGATGTTTATGCCGAGGAATTTAAAGCTGTTCACCCTCTCAACCCCAGATCCATTGATGTCAATAGGAGCTACCCTGTGTCCATTCCTCCTGTCGTCCACAATCACCTCCTTTGTTTTTGTGACAATGAGGGAGAGGTTGTTTTCTTGACACCAGTCAGAGGTTGTTCAGACCTCAGATAGAGTCAGCAATCAAAAGGTTGAGCATGGTGCGATGAATGTGCTGAGCTGAATATATCATAATGCAAGAAGCATCATAGGAAAGCCAGATGAGCTCAGGACAGAGAATTATGATATTGTAGCCATCATTGGGATTTGGTTGCACCCAACAGTCTGAGGGATTGAAAGGAACAAATTTGTAGAGAGTTCACAGACCATGCCAAGAAACAAAGGTTGATTCAGTAAGTTATTTTAACTTTCTATATATTGAATGGGACTCCCATACTGTAAAAGGACTAGATGGGTTTGAGTTTGTCAATTGTGCCCTTAATCAGTTTGTAGAATTCCCGATGTAGAAATGTGCAGTAAACTGTTAGGAAATGATCCAGGGCTGGTGACAGAAATTAGTGACCATAATGCCATGAGATTCAAAGCAAATATGGAAAAAGAGAGGTCTGGATCACAGGTTGAGATTCTAAATTGGATGGTATCAAAGGATCTGACAAGTGTGGTTTGGGATAGGCTGTTTTTTGGCCAAGGAATACTTGGTATTTGGGAGGACTACAGAAGTGAAATTTTGAGGGTGTAGCATTTGCATGGGCCTGCCAAATTAAAAGTTGAAAGGTAACTGGCGCAGGGAACCTTGGTTTTCAAGAGATATTGATGCCCTGGATGTTTTGTTCCTCTAAATGCCTCAGACTGTTAGTCAATGCCGAAAATACATTTAAGCTGTCTAATGCAACTACCTGCACTGGGACCATCGCCCTCCGTACCCCTACCATCCAGCTACCTATCAAACTTATTTTAAATGGTGAAGCCGAGCTCATATTCACCACTTGTGCTGGCATCTCATTCCACACTCTCACGACCATTTCAATAAAGAGCTTTTCCACATGTTCCCGTTAAATTTTCACCTTTCCCACTTACCCATGACCTCTGGTTGTCATCCCACCCAACCTCAGTGGAAAAAGCCTGCTTGCATTTGCCCTGTCTATACCCTCATAATTTTGTATACTTCTAACAAATCCTCAAAGCTATGTATAATTTCCTTGTTTATGTTTAGAGCCTTTTTTTAGGTGTATAAGATGATGAGGGGCATTGATCGTGTGGATAGCCAGAGGTTTTTTCCAGGGCTGAAATGGCTAACACGAGGGGGCATAGTTGTAAGCTGCTTGGAAATAGATACCGAGTGGATGTCAGCGGTAAGTTTTTTTACACAGAGAGTGGTGGGTGCGTGGAATACACTGTCAGCTATTTGTGTGAGAGTGTTTCCATTACTGTGGGGCCAGACACCCATGCAGCTCACTGAGAACAGGGAATAATACCAATGGAGAGAGTCAAACTGAGCCAGGTCACAGATTGGAGATGACAGAAATGCCCCATTCTTATAGAGATAGGAAGAGCATCAGAGAATTTGATGGTCATTCCAGATACCAGCACTGTGCGCAGTTAGAAGATGATTTCTGTCTCCAACTTGGGTTGAACTTCACTGTAACAGTGTGATGTCAGATCACACCTTGGCAACTCAAGTGATCTCATCTGAAATGTTGCCCTTCACCCACTGATGGATTTTGTAAATCTTTTTACAGGTTAAACACAACAAGGAATTTGTCTATGGGAATCTTGAACACAACACGCCAGTTTTGCTGTTTCTGTCCAGATATTTACGAAGTGGAGCAAGGGATTCACTCAATCATCCTTCCTGCTCAGATGTGGGGAGGGATTCACTCAATCATCTGACCAACTGACATGCTCGTCATTTTACACGGGGGGAACCCGTTCATCTTGCTCAGACAGTGGGAATCAATTCAGTCAGTCATTTCAACTGAAGGTACATAAGCAAGTTTGCACTGGGACAAGGCCATTCACCTCTTCTGTGTGTGAGAAGGGATTCAGTCGGTCTTCCCACCTGTGGACACACCAGTCAGATCACACTGAGCAGACTGGGCAGAGGCTGTTCATCTGCTGAATTTCTGGGGAAGAATTCGCTCAGTCATCTGACCTAATGGCTCACCTGCGAGTTCACACCAGGGAGCGACCATTCACATGCTCAGACTGTGGGAAGGGATTCACTTGGTCATCTCAACTGAAGGTACATCAGCAAGTTCACACTGGAGAGAGGCTGTTCACTTGCTCAGACTGCGGGAGGGGATTCACTCGGTCATCCGACCTACTGGTACACAACTCAGTTCACACTGGGGAGTGGCCATTCACCTGTGCAGACTGTGGGCAGGGATTCAGATCTTCATCTGAACTGAAGGTACATCAGCGAGTTCACACTGGAGAGAGGCCATTCACCTGCTCAGACTGCGGGAAAGGATTCACTCGGTCATCTCAACTTAAGGTACATCAGCGAGTTCACACTGGAGAGTGGCTGTTCACCTGCTCAGACTGTGGGAAGGGATTCACTTGCTCATCCCAACTGAAGGTACATCAGCGAGTTCACACTGGGGAAAGGCCATTCACCTGCTTAGTGTGTGGGAAGGGATTCATTCTGTCATCTTACCTACTGACACACCAGTCAGTTCACACTGGAGAGAGGCCATTCACCTGCTCAGACTGTGGGAAGGGATTCACTAAGTCATCTAATCTGAAGGATCATCAGAGAGTTCACACTGGAGAGAGGCCGTTCACCTGCTCAGACTGTGGGAAGAGATTCATTCAGTCATCTAAACTGAAGGTACATCAGAGAGTTCACACTGGAGAGAGGCCGTTCACCTGCTCAGTTTGTGGGAAAGGATTCACTCAGTCATCCGGGCTACAAGCACACCAGTCAGTTCACATGAGGGTGTGGCCATTAACCTGCTCAGACTGTGGGAAAGGATTCACTTTGTCATCTCAACTTAAGGTACATCAGCAAATCCACAATGGGGACAGTCCGTTTACCTCCTCAGACTGTGGGAATGGATTCACTCAGTCATCTAACCTTGTAATACAATACCAGGTTCACACTGGGAGAAATTTTCAATAAGCTGCATGCTGCATATTTATCCATCACCATTGCTGAATGCAATTTCGAGCGTGACTGTCGTTGCTGAAATCTGCAACTATTGCTGCTGCTCACCACACGCAGTTCTGCACCCTGGTCACTGGGCACGGGAGGAGTTTCTCCTTCAGCCTATTCACCTTTAATGGGACTGGAGTTTAATATTCTGGATAAGAGACCAATAAATCAGTCCTATTTTAAACACTGTCTATGGTACTTAGTGAATTTATAACACACCTAGTGTACAGTAGAGAGTCAACTCAGGCCGGCTGGACCCTGCCAGTGATTCAGTTCCACAACAGTCCTTTTAAACCCTCCCCTGTTGTTCATCTCTCACTCTCCCTGTCGGATAGGTTCCAGTCACCACTCTGTGGGTGAAGAGGTTTCCCTTGAACTTCCTGCAGACTGAAGAAGTCGAGGAGAAGGGAATCAGCAGCGGGGAGTGGCAACAAGTGACAGAGTAGCAACATTTGGAAGCTGATTGATGGAGAAAATCTTTCGGTTGTCTGACTGGTGACACAAACAATACCTGTGGTGAGGTGCTCCACTGGTCGAGGAACATGTGTGTTGGGAATGGTTTTATTTATTGACTGTTGTGATTTTATTTTTCATGTGTGTTATTTCTCTTCCTCCTTCTATCCAAGGTAGTGTTAATCTAAGTGGGTCTGAGTGTAAATAGACTTTTCTAAACTTTTCTAAAGTTCTTATTTATCTTCGTAAATTTTACTGATTGAAATGGGACCAAGGTATTTTTATATAAAAAAATCAATGTCGGTATTGATGAAAGTGTTTATTGCCTTTGTTGTATTTGTTAACTATTGAGCTCTGGTTGGCAGGGTTTTTTTTTTAAGCCTTCAACTAAATTTTGTCAAAGGTTTTCACAATTTCACACTACTTTCTATTTTCTTTGCTTGTTGATATTCCAGATACGTGGGTATCAAGAGTCCCAATGAAGGGTCTTGGCCTGAAATGTTAATTCCCATCCATAGATGCTGCCTGACATGTTGAAGTCCTCCAGCACTTTGTGTGTAGTTCTCTAGATTTCTAGCATCTGCAGGTCCTCTTGTTTCCCAGATACTTATATGCTTCTTGAAAGAACAAGCCAAGAACAAGCTGGTAGTGGTGTTGTGTGGATCTGTTGGTAAAATATTAAATAGAATTGTGAAAAGACGTGGCATAGAGTTGGAATGTGCAGCATCTGTGGGTAGAATTAAGGAACAGCAAATGTAAAAAAAAATCCCTGATGGGAATCGTACAGAGACCTCCAAACAGTAGTGAGTATCTGGTCCACAAATTACAACAGGAGATAGAAAATGCGTGACAAAAGGGCAATGTTACAATAGTCATGGGGGATTGTCATGCAGGTGACTAGGAGAATTAGGACGGTGTTGGTCTCAAGAGCAGGAGTTCCTAGAATGCCTACAAGATGCTTTTTTAGAGCTGTTGGTGTTTGAGTCCACTTGGGGATCAGCTATTCTGGATTGGGTGTTGTAATGAACCAAAATTAATTAGGTTACTGAAGTTCAAAGAACCCTTAGGGGCAAGTGATCATAATATGATCAAATTCACCCCGACATTAGAGAAGGAGAAGCTAAAGTCAGATGTGGAATAAAGAGAATTAGAGAGGCATGAGAGAAAAATTGATCAAAATTGATTTGCAAAGAACACGGGCAGGAATTTCTGGAAGCAACTCGGAAGGCACGGGCTATATACAGTGGCATGTAAATATTTGGGCACCCCTGGTTAAAATCTCTGTTGCTGTGAATAGCTAAGCGAGTAAAAGATGACCTGATTTCCAAAAGGCATAAAGTTAAACATGGCAAATTTCTTTAATATTTTAAGCAGGGTTATATTTTTATTTCCACCTTTTACAGTTTCAAAATAATGAAAAAGGAAAAGTTGCCCAAACTTTTGCCCGAAGCAAAAGTTTGGGCAACCTGCATGGTCAGTACTTAGTAACACCCCCTTTAGCAAGTATCACAGCTTGTAAACACTTTTTGTAGCCAGCTAAGAGTCTTTCAATTCTTGCTTGGGTAAATTTCTGGGTTCAGTCAATAGCAGCAAAGCATTGACTGTGGAAATTACAAATCAGAATATTATTAGAATCACAGAGCCCAGCAGCACTGAAACAGGCCCTTTGGCCCTTCTAGTCAATGCCAACCTGTTTCTGTTTTTATGATTTCCAACTACCTGCACCATTGCTTCCATACACCTTCCATCTATGTCATCACCTAAATGTCTCTTTAGTGTCTAAATGGAACCCACATCCACCTCTTCCACTGGCAGCTCATTCCACACTCCCACCAACCTCTGAGTGAAGAATTCCCCTTCAGACTCCCCTAAAAGAATTCACTTTCACCCTGAACTTATGTCCACTGTGGGGATGAGAGGGAAGACAGTAAGGGGAGGGGGTGGTCAAGTGCGGAGAGGGAAACAGAGCGGAGAATTTATACTTAATATCTTTCAGAAAAAATACTTGTTTAAACTAACTTGCTGCAAACCTACTATCCACATCCTGTACATTCTCAACCAAATTATTGATCGAGATGACATGTAGCAATGTTCAAAGCTCGAAGTACATTTTATTATCAGAGTACATATGTCACCACATACAACCCTGAGATACTTTTTCCTACAGGAACAATTAGCAAATCTATAGAATAGTAACAGCATCAGTGAAAGATCAAGTAGAGCAGAGAATTCAACAAACTGTGTAAATGCAAATATAATTAAATATCAATAAATAACGACAGCAATGGGGTGTACCCCTGGGGAACCCCATTGGGCTGGGCCTTGAGTCCAATAAACAGCCTCCCACCATCACTCTCTGCTTCCTACCATCAAGACAACTGTGCATCCAGTCAGCCAGCTCTCCCTGGATCCCATGTGATCTAACTTTCCACAGCAACTTACCATGCTGAACCTTGTCAAAGGCCTCACTGATGCCCATGTCGGCCACGATCCTGGGACAGAGGTGTCACTGATCAGAGGGCACAGATTTAAACAGAGGACAAAGAGGTTTAGAAGGATCTGAGGAAGAGATTTTTCACTCAGAGGGTAGCTGAAATCTGGAACACGCTGCCCGAGGTGGTGGTGGAGGCAGGTCCCTTCACAACATTACGAAGTGGATGAGCATTGAAACTGCTGAGATACAGTCGGCTATGAACCGAGTGCTGATAAATGGGACCAGTGTAGACAGTGAGTGGATGGTCAGAACAGGTATGGCCGGCCAAAGGCCTGTTTCCGTGCTGTGTGATCCACCACTCCGGACATGACAAATTAACGATGGTGGCACCGCAAGGCATTGATTTCAAAACCCCACACCCCTCTCCAACCTGAAATAAACCAGACTGAACCAGTCACCACTGTGAAAATCTGTTTCTGTCGAGGTAACATACAGATTGGTCACTTCTGCTAAACAACTGGCAATTGATGAAGTCCCTGTGTTGTCTTCCACTAATGTTGCTTCCTTACAGGAAAACTACCCCTCTCACTGTGTCAGAATCAGTGATAAAATCTGGCCTTAAACACTGTGCTTTCATCCCTGCACTTGTAACTTGAACCATCTCACCGAGGGTCTGATGGAGACACAACCCCTGCCCTCTGCACATGCAATCACATCTCCCCTGATTCTGACATTTCAAATACCCTCAGAATGGTTTTCTGATTCAGTCTGAAGGTTATGGTACATTCAGCTAATTGTTAGACCTGACAAACCATGTCTTCCCACAGCTGGTTCCACCTGTTGGTGTGTCCTCTTTCCTCCATCTCCAGGGAAGCTGCATCTCCACACAAGCTCCTGACTTGAGACGACTGTCTGTACCCTTGACACAGGAAATCACATCACTGTCTCTCTCCTGATACCATCCGAGAAGCGGTACCGCAACATAAAAGCCAGGACCAACAGGCTCCGGGACAGCTTCTTCCACCAGGCCGTCAGACTGATGAACTCACGCTGATTTGAGTGTACTCTATATTACATTGTCTGTTTTATTTATTATAAACTGTTATAAATTACTATGATTGCACGTTGCACATTTAGATGGAGACGTAATGTAAAGATTTTTACACCTGATGGATGTAAGAAATAAAGTCAATTTAATTCAATTCCTGATTCCGTGTCTGAGCTGCTCGCCTCCGGATATCTTCCCTCAACAAGCTTCTTCCTCAGTCACCATCTGTGAGATTATAAAAAACAATTAAAACGATCTATCAGACAGCTCCTGTACCCCTCCACCCCTGTTAAAACTCTCTCCTCAGCCCCTTCCCTATTCCCTTTCCCTTTCAGACTCCCGATGTGCCAGCAGATCCGAATTCACCGTGTGGACATTTCTACCCCACAGGAGGCTGTACAAACCCGTGTCCTTCTCTGATGCACAGCTCAGTGACCCCAATCCCTGTCTGCACTCGCAGCCCATGACGGTGACAGCTGTCCTAGACTCTGTAACTCACAATCTTGTAACACATAATCTTGTTCACAGCAAGTTTAGACAGTCATTAATATGAAGAGAGAATTGTTGTTTCCTGAAAGGACAGGCGAGCGAAGCTGTCTGATCCAATTCACCAGATGGTCCGGTGTTTACAAGTTAATGTGTCCCGGGACCCACTCATAACCCCGACCCACACAGACAGACAGACAGACAGACAGACTGTCCCTTCGCCCCAAACCCCCTGCAGAACCACAAGGAATTGATCCACGGCCCGGGCTCGGTCGCAAAGTGAAAACCGGGGCTGAGGAGAGCCCGGAGACAAACACCCCGCTGCCCACTCCACCAACAACACGGCACAGCCGGACACATCTCACAACACCGGATCCGCTCCCGATGAAACCCGAATTTAATTTTGTTGTTCCAGATCGGACCCAACAAAAGGTGTTTAAAATTGAAGTGCTCCCCCTCACGTGACGTCACACAGTAGCCCCCCCCCACGCGCCTGACGTCACCCATGGTCTCCCCGTATCTCCATCTGCTGTCACGAGCACGGTGCCTTACGTCACACACGCGCTGCTGTGCTCGAGCTTTTTCGGTTTAACGGCTGAGCTACAGAGCACGAGCCGCGCCCCCCCCCCCCCCCCCGAGCAGTCAGCAGAGCAACTGAATCGATTGTGGAGCTACGCTATTCCCATTGGTGCGAAGAGATGTCAATCACTGGTTACATCCAATAGTGGAAGCGGACCAGCCGAGAGGGCGTTACCTCGTCTCTGCTGCAGAGCGACCAGGCCGTCAAAGCGGAACAAAATCCGAAAGTAAATGTCCGCTTTCTGATTTATTTCCATTTCCCTCCGAGGGAAGTTGGGGCGTTTGTGAAGCGTCTCCTGCGGCCGGAGTCTGATGTATCGCTGAGAGGTAGGAGGAGACCGCTCGGCCCGTCGGTTTGATGCCGGTTCCCCGGGGAGGGAGAGGATGAAGACGGTGAGAGAGGGGGCGGACAGGATGTTTGTCCCGGTGGGGACAGGAGGGGCTCATCTGTGGAAATGTCTGAGCCCACGGTGGTGGCGATTCACCACATTGGGGGGCAAACACCGGCAGACTGTTGCCCTGCAAGCGGGGCCGATGGTCCGGGCAAAGTGACAATTATTTGTGTTTTGTTGAGACTGTACCGGGAATATGGTGTAAAATCCCGCTCCCCACACTAACACGGGTTATACAGACCAAAGAACAAACTGCCGGAGGAACTCAGTGGGTCGGGCAGCATCTGTGGAGGGAAATGGACCGTCAGCATTTCGGGCCGAGACCCTCCCTCTGGACTGAGAGTGGACGGGAAATAGTCCGAGAAAAGAGGTGAGGGGTGGGGATGGGGCAAGAGCTGGGGAGTGAGAGGTGGATCCAGGTGAGGGGGAGGTGGGAAGGTGGAAATAGTGACAGGGGTGGGAGGTGAGTGGTTGGGGCAACACGGGCTGCAGAAAATGGAAATTAATTCCATAGAGGGTTAACAAAGAGGTTAGAGAGTATTTGTTATAGAGAGTGCAATGAAGATTCACCAGACTGATCCCTGGAGTGGTGGGTCATCATATGAAGAAAGATCAAATGTGATAACCCTTTCATTTGGAGAATCGAGGACCGAGGGGTGAACACATTGAAATGCACAACATCATTACCGGTTGAACCAGGGATCCCAGTCTCTGAAAAACGAGGTGGACTGTCCGGGACTGAGATGAGGGGAAATGTCTCCACTCCGAAGGTGGTGAATGTCTGTAAATCCCCACCACAGAGGGCGGTGAGGACTCAGTGATCGTCCTCACATAAAACAGAGGCCGGCAGATGTGTGGAGACTGAAGGGATCGAGGAAATGAGGATCAGGCAGAAACATGTGGCTGAGATGGGAGAGCAGCCGCCATCTTGTTGATGGTTAGAGGGGCTGAATGGCCACCTCCTGCTGTTTCTCACTTGGTGTTTCAGTGTTCCTGTCCAGTGAGGCCGGAGGAATGTGAATAGAAATTAGTGTTTATAAACACAGACTGATTTAAATGAAACCTGCACATTTCCAGTTTGTGTCTGAAAAGTTTGTCAGATCGGGATGGGAATCGACCCCGTAACTCTGTGACCTGGAGGTGGAGGGAAAGGGACGGGAAAGGTATAGAGGGAAATGTAACTATGCAATAATATGGGAAATGCGGCGGATGGGCCGGACAGCGTGTGAGGAGTGAGGAGCAGAGTCACCTGTTCAGGTGGGAGACCCTCCACCCGTCACCTGATCCCGTTTCCTGTTCACATTTCCCCGCAGATCTGCAGCATCTGCCGCTCACTGCTCTACGTGTCCGTGTAGCTTCATCTTCTGCCCATTCAGACAAGGCAATGAGATCCGGATCTGTCACGTCCTCTCGTTGTGGGTGGACAATATGTTTTTATCTGCAAAATTTTCAGCATGTTTCATTCCACTGTTTTTACCTGCTGAAGTGCAGCCAATGTTTCTGGATCTATGACCCATTTATGTGAGAATTTAGCCTTTTCTATTTGTCTGAGCTTCTCATAAATGTGTAGTTTAGTTAAGCTTCACTCCAGAATTTGCAATACAACAACCCAGTCAGTCAAATAGTTCCACACAATTAAAATAGTTTATTTTTATGTTGTACTACTTACATCATTTAACTATTTAATATGTATGTTCTTATTTTATATCACAATTGTTAAAATCTATTGTTATGAATTAGGTTCTATTACTGCCGCAGAGACAACCAATTTCATGACATTTGCCGGTGCTATTAAACCTGATTCTGATAATTGGTATGGGAGACTCACCACCGGTCACCTGATCCCAGTTACCGCAGATCATAATGCGAGATTGAAGCCTTTTCCATTTGTTTGCATTCTTCAGAAATGACAATTAAATTTCCTTCTGTGGTTCCAAAGCAACTCAGTCTGTCTAATATTTCCACACAATTAATATGGGGAATTTGTTTGTTATCATCACGTACTGAGCTACAGTGAAATTCTTGCCTGACGTACCATCCACACAGATCGATACATTACGACAGTACATTGATCTGATATACGACAAAACAGTAACTGTAACAAAGCATTATGGCTTCAGAGAAAGTGCAGTGCAGATAGACATATGGTGCAGGGTCACGGTGAGTTACATTGTGAGGTCGAGTCCATTTTATCGGACTGGAGACCATTCATTTGGCTTATAACCGCAGACAGGAAGCCGTCCTTGAGCCTAGTGGTACGCGCTTTAAGGCTTTTGTATCCCTTCCCCGATGGGGGAGCGGGTTTGCAGCAAGAATGTCCGGGTTGTGAGGATCTTTGAGTACATGGCCAGCTTTTCCGAGGCAGGGGAAGTGTAGGAAGAGTCCATGGAGGGGAGGCTTGTTTCTCTGATGTTCTCTGCTCTCCAAAGTTCTCTGAAGTTCCTTGCAGTCATGGGCAGAGCGGTAGCCATACGAAAGCGTGAAGTATCGACAAGAAACTCAGAGACCTCGGCCTTCACCCTACCTTGTGTAGCTGGATCCTGGACTTCCTGTCAGATCGCCGGCAGGTGGTAAGAGTGGGCTCCCTCACCTCTGTCTCTCTGACCCTCAGCACACATACCCCGCAGGGTTGTCTCCTTGGCCCCCTCCTTTTCTCTCTTTATACCCATGACTTGTGTCGCCACCCACAGCTCCAATCTGCTAATTAAATTTGCTGATGACACTACATTGATTGGCCTAATGTCAAATAATAACTTTCAATCGATCAAATGCCTCCTGACATGGCTCGGTCCAGACAAACTTTTCACCCTTCTTCAGGAGATTAGTCAGAGGAAGAGCGATATCTGCAAAGTTCTTACAGAACTTATGATAATATCCAACCATTCCCAGGAACCTTCTAAGAGGCTTCTTACCAGTTGGAATAGGAACCTCAGAAATTGCCTGAACAGGTGACAACTTGCCTCGACCTACTACATAGCCAAGATAGGTCACAGTGGCATGGCCAAATTCACTCTCAGCTAAGTTAACTGTAAGGTTGGCCTGGGAAAGCCTGTCAAACAGCTTTTCTACTGCAGAGATATGCTCTTCCCAAGTGTCACTCCCTGTGACTAAGTCATCAATATAGGCAACTGCGTGTTCTAACCCTCGAATTACAGAATCAATCATTCCCTGGAATGTTCCTGGAGCATTTTTCATTCCAAATGGCAAAACATTGTATTCATACCACCCAGAAGGTGTCACAAACGCAGAAATTTCTCTACCTCTGTCCATCAATGGAACACACCAATACCCTTTCAACAGATCAATCTTTGTAAGAAATTTACCTCTTCCAACCTTATCCATGCAATCATCCACCCTAGAGATAGAATAGGCATCTGTTTTTGTTACTGCATTTACCTTCCTATAATCAGTGGAAAATCTAACACTACCATCAGGTTTGGGCACAATAACGCAGGGTGAGCTCCAATTTGATGTTGAAGGCCTAATAATACCATTTTCAGCATATATTCAATTTCTTGCTCAGCCAATTTATGCTTTTCTACGTTCATGCGATACGGCTGTTGCTTAATTGGTTTGGCTTGACCAATATCTGCGTCATGTACTGTGACCATGGTTTGCTTGTCAAAATAAGGCTTTATCATATTTATGTGTACCACCTGTGTTAGTTTACGTCAGTCAGGTGTTTTAATAACATAATTCACATCATTACTTGGAGAGACTATTTCATACGGTCCATTGAATTTCGCCTGAAGTGGATTCGTCAACATTGGAAATAAGGCAAGCACCTTATCTCCCACCTGGTATTTTCTTTTGCAAGCCTGCTTATCAAATTAACACTTCATTTTATTTTGAGAAGTCTTTAAGTTTTGTCTCGTTGGACTACAGGCTTGGTGTAGTTTATTTTTGAACTTCAAAACATAGTCTAACAGGTTAACATGTACATCCCCATCAGTCCATTGTTCCTTTAACAAGGTCAAAGTTCCCCTCACTCTATGACCAAATATAAGTTCAAATGGACTAAAGCCCAGTCTTTCCTGTATCGAGACACTTACTGCGAACAAAAGCAAAAAAGACAGTTTGCCTTCATCCAAGTCTTTTCCATTTTCTACACGATATGTCTTAATCTTTGTTTTGAGGGTAGAATGAAATCTTTCTAAAGCCCTTTGTAATTCTGGATGGTACGCAGACGATGTAATTTTTTTAGCTCCCAGTTCATAAACTACCTGCTGGAACAATCCAGATGTAAAATTACTCAGTTGATCAGACTGGATTTCTCTAGGCAAACCAAATAAAGTAAAAAAAAAACTGATAAGAGCCCTCCACACAGTTTTAGCTTTAATATTTCTGAGAGGTATTGCTTCTGGGAATCTGGATGCAGTGCACATAATAGTTAGCAAATACTGATGGCCAGCTTTAGTCTTTGGCAATGGGTCAACACAATCTACTATAGCTTTGGAAAAGGGTTCACTGAAAGCAGGTATAGGCCAGAGTGGGGCCACTGGGGTGAACTGATTGGGTTTACCCACAGCTTGACAAGTGTGACAGGTTCTGCAATAGGTCACAACATCTTTCCTCAAATTAGGCCAGTAAAATTCTTTCATAATCCTGCTTACAGTTTTATTCACTCCAAAATATACAAGATATTAAGAGGAATCGATAGAGTGGACAGCCAGCGCCTCTTCCCCAGAGCACCACTTCTCAATACAAGAGGACTTGGCTTTAAGGTAAGGGGTGGGAAGTTCAAGGGGGATATTAGAGGAAGGTTTTTTACTCAGAGAGTGGTTGGTGTGTGGAATGCTCTGCCTGAGTCAGTGGTGGAGGCAGATACACTAGTGATGTTTAAGAGACTACTAGACAGGTATATGGAGGAATTTAAGGTGGGGGGTTATGTGGGAGGCAGGGTTTAAGGGTCGGCACAACATTGTGGGCCATAGGGCCTGAACTGTTCTAGGTTCTCAATGGCCACCTAAGGGCATACTGTGGGGGAAAGTTAAAATTTCAGTCCTATAAACTTTAGGGACTACAACTTGGTGAACAATTGCCCATTCCTCACTCGCAGGTATAGCAGGTGGCCTCCACTTCCTCATTAACACTCCATCCTTGAGATAATACCCTACTGGCACTTTCTTAATCTCATCATCTGAGAAAGTCCTTTCTTTTAAAGCTTCAATCTCAGGGTCTCAATTCTGTTCTGCTATAAACTCCTTCCTAGACAGGGATAAATATTTCTCATCAGACTTAGTACCCGAATCCTGTTGAAAGAATGAAGGCAGAAAAGACCCTTACAAGTCATCATAACCTGATCCCGATTTTGGCTGTCATAGGTACCAGAATCATGCTGCACAGAACCGTCTCCATTGGCAGACATTTAGCCATACTTTGAGTTACTGCGCAGGAAGGATAAATATTAAAATCCATCTGTGGGTTGTCAGTGGTTGGCTTAGTTGTCAACTGCACTGCAGGAACAACCTTACCATCTGCCCGGTCATTCCCTAACAGCAAAGTAACAACTTCCACCTGTAAACCGGAGCATAATCTGAACTTAACAGGTCCTGAAACCAACCCTGATTGTAAAGTTACCCTGTGCAATGGCACAGAAACCATGCCACTCCCAATGCCTTTAATAAGATTTACCTCACCAATGTTAGTCTCATCACCAAACTTTAGAACGCTGTCTAACGTAACTTACTGAGAAGCCCAGTATCTCGAAGAATTTTCACTGGTACTGGGGTTGACCCTTCCTTTACTAATATAAACCCATCTGACATAAAATGATCGAATCCCTTCTTAACTCGGTCAGACCTCTCAGTCCTTAACTAAGCCTCAACAGAATGTTCAGAACCCTGTGGGTTTATATGTGCTTCAACATACAGATCACAGGCATTTCGGACGGCCTCCTTTTCCTTTTTCTTCTTCAGGATGGAATAATTAGCCATCATATGACCAGCTTTCTTACAATAGTAACAAGAAAGATCAGAATATTTCTCCTTCAACTGCTTCCCTTCATCCTTACTCTTGTTACTAATCCCAGCTTTAACTTCTGGTTTACCCTGGTTATTCCTGCTACTCTTTTGGAAGCTCTTATTCCGGGTAAACTGAACCTTATGAGTTAAAGCAAACTCATCTGCTAATCTAGCAGACTCCTGCAAAGTGGCAGCATCCTTTTCATCTAAATATGTCTTCATGTCATCAGGGATGCACCTTTTGAATTCTTCAATTAAAACCAACTCTTTCAAGCTGTTAAAATCATCATTTACATTTTCATATGTGCGCCGGCGTTCAAAACACACAAACTTCTCATAAGCAAATTCCATACAACAATTTTCTTAAATTTCTAAACCTTTGCCTGTATGCTTCTGGGACCAACTCGTAAGCTTTCAGCACAGCCTGTTTCACAATGTCATAATCAGCTGCTTCATCAACTGTCAAGGCAGAATAGGCTCGCTGAGCCTTCTCCTTAATTACACTTTGTCAGAGAATTGGCCAACCCACTTTTGGTCACTTTAAACTCTGAGCAAACTTCTCAAAATGCTGGAAGTATTTATCAACCTCTGCCTCATCAAATGGAGGTACCAATTTAACTTCCTGACTGGACTCAAACTTATCACCAGAGTGTAACACTAGACCCCTTTGCAGCAATCTATCTTTTCCAGCTCAAACAGCCTCTGTCGTTTTGCTTCCTCCCTCTGTTTTTCAATTTCACCTTTCCAAGTTTTAACCTTTTAGCAATACTCAACAACTCAATCCTTCTGGCATCCTCTAATGCTTCAGAGGTTGGCGCTTGCAGAAATCTATCAACATCCATTGCCGCTGATTTTTCACACACAAATAAATCAAAAGGGATTTACCAATGAAATTGATAATTAATCAATCAATATGCCCCCAAATTTGTTCATATTCCAGGCGCAGGCCCCAATTTTCTTACGAACTGTAACGCTTTAGAAACGAACCAGCAGCAATAGACTACACCAGGCGTCTGGTTTTGATGTTAAAATCACTATCTTTATTAGTATCTACTTATAAGATAGTAACTTAAACAAGATAAACAAAATTGAACAGTGTTACGTGTGTGTGTGTGTATATATATATATATATATTTAAAGATAACTCCCAAACTATTGAGCTTAGAGTCTTGAGATGGTAAAGTATGAAAGTTCAGTTCACCCATGGAATAGTTGATGAGAGAGAGATATTTGTAATCCAGGGTAAATGTCGAGACAAGGCAATTATGTCAAATTCCACAGGTTCCACGGTGGTAAAACAAGAGAACAGTCGCTGTAGATTTTATCCTTGTCGTTCTAAATCCACGTACGAATTATCACCGAAAGGGACTTGTCACAAGGGGTATCATTTTCAAGTGAATTACCAGACCATACCCAGGCACATAAGACATAAGTGGTCTTCACAAATCCGATCCACTCCAATGGATCAAATGAGGTGATAACCACACATTCGATGTTCACTGAATCAATATTTAACCCACCCTTGTGGGCATAGGAAAGTTCTAAACAGTGACCCTTGGCCACTAGTTCCCTTCTTTCGATCCTTCCATTTTTTCTCCTTTGTCTCCATCTGACTCTGAGTGTCTGTGTCCTTGGTTAAATCTAAACAAGCTGCGAGTGATGTAAACAAGCTGAAAGTCAGACTGATTCGCCTTCTTAATCTCTCCCTCTCCCTTAAAATGACAGTCCACAGGAAATGAAACCTCGAGATTCATATCAATGCCCGCTCCCCAATGTGAACTGACTGGTGTGCCAGTAGTTGGGATGACTGAGTGAATCCTTTCCCACAGTCTGAGCAGGTGAACGGCCCCTCCCCAGTGTGAACTCGCTGATGACTCTGTAGGGTGGATGATCGAGTGAATCTCTTCCCACAAACTGAGCAGATGAACGGCTTCTCCCCAGTGTGAACTCGCAGGTGACGCTGTAGGGTGGATGAATGAGTGAATCCCTTCCCACATTCTGAGCAGGTAAATGGCTTCTCTCCAGTGTGAACTCGCTGATGACTCTGTAAGTCAGATGATCGACTGAATCTCTTCGCACATTCTGAACAGGTGAACGGCTTCTCTCCAGTGTGAACTCGTTGGTGACTCAGTAGGTCGGATGATCGAGTGAATCTCTTCCCACATTCTGAGCAGGTGAATGGCCTCTCCCCAGTGTGAAGTCGCTGGTGACTCAGTAGGGTGGATGACTGAGTGAATCCCTTCCCACATTCTGAGCAAGTGAACGGCCTCTCTCCAGTGTGAACTCGCTGGTGGGTCAGTACGTGAAATGAATGAGAGAATCTCTTCCCACAGTCTGAGCAGGTAAAGGGCTTCTCCCCAGTGTGAACTCGGTGATGACTCTGTAGGTTGGATGACTGAGTGAATCCCTTTCCACATTCTGAGCAGGTGAACGGCTTCTCCCCAGTGTGAACTCGCTGATGACTCTGTAGGTCAGATGACCGAGTGAATCTCTTCCCACAGGCTGAACAGGTGAACGGCGTCTCCCCTGTGTGAACTGACTGGTGTGCCAGTAGGGTGGATAACTGAGTGAATCCCTTCCCACAGTCTGAGCAGGTGAACGGCCTCTCTCCGGTGTGAACTCGCTGGTGCACCAGTAGGTCGGGTGACCAAGTGAAACCCTTTCCACAGTCTGAAAGGTTGAATGGCCACTCCCCGGTGTGAACTGACTGGTGTCTCAGTAGCTGAGATGACAAAGTGAATCCCTTCCCACAGACTGAGCAGGTGAATGGCCTGTCCCCTGTGTGAACTCGCTGGTGACTCTGTAGGGTGGATGAACGAGTGAATCCCTTCCCACATTCTGAGCAGGTGAATGGCCTCTCTCCAGTGTGAACTCGCTGGTGAGCCATGAGGTCAGATGACCGAGAGAATCCTTCCCACAAATTCAGCAGATGACTAGCCTCTGCCCAGTGTGAACTGTCTGGTGTGTCCACAGGTGAGAAGACCGACTGAATCCCTTCTCACCCACAGAACAGGTGAATGGCCTTGACCAGTGTGAACTTACTGATGTACCTTCAGCTGAGATGACTGAGGGAATCCATTCCAACAGTCTGAGCAAGTGAATGGCCTCTCCCCATGTGTAAAATGATGGGCGTGCCAGTCAGTCAGATGATCGAGTAAATCCCTCCCCACAGTCTGAGGAGGAAGGATGATCGAGTGGTTCCCTTGCTCCACTTCTTAAATATCTGGACAGAGACAGCAAAAGGGGTGTGTTGTGTTCAAGATTCCCATAGACAAATTCCTTGTAGTTTTTAACCTGTAAAAAGATTTACAAAATCCATCAATGGGTGAAGGACAACATTTCAGATGAGATCACTTTAGTCACCAAGGCGCGATCTGACATCACACTGTTACAGTGACAGTCAACCCAAGTTGGAAGGAGAAATCATCTTCTAACTGTGCAGAGTGCTGGTATATGGAATTAAATGGTATCTGGTACCTGGAATTAAACTCTCTGATGCTCTTCCTGTCTATATACGAATGGTGCATTTCTGCCGTCTCAAATCTGTGACTTGGATCAGATGGACTCTCTCCACTGGTATTATTCCCTGTTCCCACTGAGCTACATAGGTCTCTGGCTCCACAGTAACTGAAACACTCTCACACAAATAGCCTTTGTTGACCTGCAGCTGGGATTTTCTTTTATGCACTGTTAATTTAAAGTGCCACAGTTTAAACACCGTATAAAAATTTGCTGCTGAGATGAATGGTTGGTCTGTTAAAAGGAATTAAAGTGAATATTAGTATTATTTAAGGTTCTTGTCACAGTCATAGAAAAGTACAACACAGAAACAGACCCTTCGGCCTATCTAGTTTGTGCTGAACTAAACTTTCTACTCCCATATCTCTACCATCCAGGTACCTACTCATACCTCTTAAGTGTCGAGATTGAGCTCACATTCACCATTTGTGCTAACTGCTCATTCCACACCCGAATGACCATCTGTGTGAAGAAGTTTCCCCTTATTTTCCCCTTAACGTTTCACCTTTCACTCTTAACCCACGGCCTCTGGTTGTAGTCTCACCCAATCTCAGTGGTAAAAGCCAGCTTGCATTTACCCTATCTATACCCCTCATAATTTTGGTACTCCTCCATCAAATCTCCCCTCAATCTTCTACGTTCCAACAAATAAAGGCCTGATCTGTTCAATCTTTCCTTATAATCAAATTCTCCAGACGTGGCAACATCCTTGCAAATTTTCTCTGAACTCTTTCAACCTCTAACATCTTTCCTGTAGGTAGGTGACCAAAACTGCACACAACAGTGCAAATTAGGCCTCACCAATTTCTTATACAACGTCAACATAACATCCATCTCCTGTACTCAGTACTTTGGTTTATGAAGGCCAAGGTGCCACAATCTTTCTTTCCGTCCCTACCTAACTGGGGCACCACTTTCAGTGAACTATGGACCTGCGTTCCCAGATCCCTTCCTTCTACATCACTCCTCAGAGCCCGACCAGTCACTGTGTAAGACCTTGTTCCTACCAACGTGCAACACTTCACACCTGTCTGCATTAAATTCCATTTTCTGTTTCTCAACGCATTTTTTCCAGTGTGTCCAGATTGCTCTGCAAGCCATGATAGTCTTCCTCACTGTCCACTACACCCCAGCCTTGGTGTCAGCCACAAATTTGCTGATACAGCTAACCATGTTATCATCCAGATATCTGACATAGATGACAAACAACAACAGATCCAGCACTGATCCCTGTGGCACACCACTAGTCACAGGCCTCCAGTCAGAGAGGCAACCATCTGCTACCACAGTCTGGCTTCTCCCAAAGACAGTGTCTCATCCAATTTACTATCTCATCTTGAATGCTGAGTGACTGAACCTTCTTGACCAACCCCCCATATGAGACTCTGTCAAGTGCCTTGATAAAGTCCATGTAGACAACATCCACTGCCTTGCCTTCATCCACTTTCCTGATAACTTCCTCGAGAGACTCTATAAGATTGGTTAGACATGACCTACCATGCACAAAGCCATGCTGTCTATCCTTAATCAGTCCACATCTATCCAAATAATTATATATCCAGTTCCTGCACATACGTTCCAATAACTTTTCCACTACTGATGTCAAGCTCACCAACGTATAATTTCCTAGTTTATATTTGGAGCCTTTCTTGAACAGCGGAATAACATTGGCTCCAAACCTCCAGTACCTCACCTGTCACTGTGAATGATTTAAATACCTGTGCTTGGGCCCCACCAATTTCTGCACTTGTCTTCCACAGGGTCATAGGGAACAACTTGTCAGGCCCTGGTGATTTTTCCATGGTAATCTGCCTTAAGACAGCAAACACCTCCACCTCTGTAATCTGTACAGGGTCCATGAAGTTGATGCTGCTTTGCCTCACTTCTATAGACCCTGTGACCATCTCCTGAGTAAATACAGATGGCAAAAAAATCTCCCCCATCTATTTTGTCTCCTCATATGGATTACCATTCTGATCTTTCAGAGGATTAATTTTCTCCCTTGCAATCTTTTCACTCTGAACATATCTGCAGAATCCTTGAAGATTCTCCTTCACCTTGTCTGCTGGGCAACCTCATGCCTTCTTTTATTTCTTTCATAAGTGTTCACTTGAATATCCTGTACTTCATAAGTACCCCATTTGTTCCTATTTACCTGTAACTGGTATGCACCTCCTTTTTATTGATCTGGGAGATGAAAGCCAAAGGGGTGATAGAGCTGCATGGTGGAAGGTGGGTTTGTGTGTGTGTGTGTGGGGGGGGATTAAACTAAAGTTGCTGAAATTTTTCATTCCTGACTTTATCTGAAGTCTGAACAACATCTGTCTCCACAATTCTGCACTATATGTTCTGTTATTCAGGCTCCTCATGTTAGCCATTTCAGCCCTGGGAAAAGCCTCTGACTATCCACATGATCAATGCCCCTCATCATCTTAGACCCCTAAAAAAGGCTTTAAACATAAACAAGGAAATTATACATGATTTGAGGATTTGTTAGAAGTATACAAAATTATGAGGGTATGGATAGGGTTAATGCAATCAGGCTTTTACCACTGAGTTTGGGTGGAACGACAACCAGAGGTCATGGGTAAGTGGGGAAGGTGAAAATTTAAGGGGAACGTGTGGAAAACCTCTCAGTGAAATGGTTGAGAGTGTGGAATGAGATGCCAGCACAAGTGATGCATGTGAGCTCGATTCCACCATTTGATGAGAAGTTTGAATGGGTATCTGTGTCCTGAGTAAATACAGATGCAAGAATGCTATGTAAAATCTACCCTATCTATTTTGCCTCCTCGTATAGTCATAGTCATGCTTTATTGATCCTGGGGGAAATTGTTTTTTGTTACAGTTGCACCATAAATAATTACTAGTAATAGAACTATAAATAGTTAAATAGTAATATGTAAATTATGCCAGTAAATTATGAAATAAGTCCAGGACCAGCCTATTGGCTCAGGGTGTCTGACCCTCCAAGGGAGGAGTTGTAAAGTTTGATGGCCACAGGCAGGAATGACTTCCTATGACGCTCTGTGTTGCATCTCGGTGGAATGAGTCTCTGGCTGAATGTACTCCTGTGCCCACCCAGGACATTATGTAGAGGATGGGAGACATTGACCAAGATGGCATGCAACTTAGGCAGCATCCTGTTTTCAGACACCACCGTGAGAGAGTCCAGTTCCATCCCCACAACATCACTGGCCTTACGAATGAGTTGTTGATTCTGTTGGTGTCTGCTACCCTCAGCCTGCTGCCCCAGCACACAACAGCAAACATGATAGCACTGGCCACCACATGTCCACACTGACCCCCTGGATGGACACAGGGGTCACCAGTACCTTAGCTCTCCTCAGGTCTACCACCAGCTCCTTAGTCTTTTTCACATTATAGATACCATTCACAGTATAGATTACCATTCACTGATCGTCCAGAGTGGGCACGTTTCTGCACTGACCTTCTCCATGTTTCTATGACAAAGAAGCTGGCCAAACTTGATTGGAAGGGGAAACTGGTAGAAACTGATAACAGAGCAGCAATGGCTGGAGTTTCTGGGAGCAATTCGGGAGGTGAGTGATAGATACATCCCAAAGAACTGGAAGCATTGTAAGGTCTGGAGGGCAGAACCATGGCTGAAATGAGAAGCCAAAGCCAATGTAAAAACCAAAGAGAGGGCAAACAAAAGAGCAAAAACTATTGGGAAGCTTTTAGAAACCAACAGAAGATGACTTCAAAAAAAGTCAGCTGAGCTCAGGGCGTGGAATTATAATATTGTAGTCACTAATGAGTCTTGGTAGCACCCAACAGCCTGAGGCACTTAGAGAAACAAAATATCCGGGGCCTCAATATCTCTGGAAAACCAAGGTTCCCTGCACCAGTTACCAAACTTTTATTTTGACAGGCACATACAACCCTCGAAACTTCACTTCTGAAGAACTCCCACTTACCAAGTGCTCCTTTGCCGGAAACATCCTGTCCCAATTCACACTTGTCAGATCCTTTCTGATACCACCAAAATTGACCTTTCCCAAGTTGGAATCTCAACCTGTGGTCTAGACCTCTCTCTTTCCATATTTACTTGGAATCTCATGGTATTATGATCACTAGGTACAAAGTCTTCCCATACACTAATTTCTGTCACTAGCCCTGGATCATTTCCTAATAGCTTATTGCACACTTCTACTTTGAGAATTCTACTGGTTGAGAGCACATTTGACAAACTCTGCCCCATCTAGTCCTTTTACAGTATGGGACCCCCAGTCAATATATGGAAAGTTAAAATCACTTACTGTATCAGTCTTTGTTTCTGGCATAGTCTGTGATCTCTCTGTAAATTTGTTCCTCTCAATCCCTCAGACTTTTGGTTTCAACCAAGTCCCAGTAATGGTAACAATATCATAATTCAATACACTGAGCTCATCTGGCTTTCCCATGATGTTTCTTGCATTTGATTTACACAGCTCAGTACATTCGAAGCACCATGCTCAATCTTTTGATTGTTGACTTTGTCTGAAGTTTGAACAACATCTGACTGGTGTCAAGAAAACAACCACTTCCTCGATGTCACAGAAACAAAGGCGCTGGTTGTGGATTACAGAAGGAATGGAGACAGGCTAACCCGTATTGACATCAATGGATCTGGAGTTGAGAGGGTAAACAGATTTAAGTTCCTCGGCATAAACATCGTCGAGGATCTCACGTGGTCTGTACATCCCGGCTGTGTGGTGAAAAAGGCACAAGCATGCCAGTTTCACCTCAGAAGGCTGAAGAAGTTTGGAACGTGCCCCCAAATGTAAAGAACTTTCTACAGGGGCAGAATAGAGAGCATCCTGACTGGCTGCATTACTGCCTGGTATGGGATCTGTACCTCTCTCAATCGCAGGACTCTGCAGAGAGTGGTGCGGACAGCCCAGTGCATTTGTAGATGTGAACTTTCCACTATTCAGGACATTTACAGTGACAGATGTGTAAAAAAGGGCCTGATGGATCACTGGAGACCTGATTCACCCCCAACCACAAACTATTCCAGCTGCTACCATCCGGGAAATGGTACCACAGCATGAAAGCCAGAACCAACAGGCTCTGGGACAGCTCCTTCCACCAGGTCATCAGACTCATATATTTATGCTGATACAATTGTATTTCTATATTATATTGACCATTCTGATGTACATACTGTTTATTACAAATTACTACAAATTGCACATTTAGATGGAGGCGGAACATAAAGATTTCTACTCCACATGTATATGAAGGATGTAAGTAATAAAGTCAATTCACTTCAATGACTCCACTATCTGTTCTGGCATTCAGGCTCCCATCCGCCCTGCAACTTCAGTTTAACATCCACTAGCACTAGCAAGCCTTACCACTAGGATATTAGTCCCCCTTCTAGTTCTGTTCCCCTAACTAACGAATCCCCTTTGACTTTCCTGTGCCAGCTAATTCCCTGCCAACAGTTTCTAACGTGGTCTACCTGTTGTCCTGGGGGATGGCCACAAGAGTACTCTGTGATGGCTATTTCACCTCATTCTCCTTCCTGACTCGCATCCAGTTTCCTGTGTCCTGCACCTTGGGTGTAACTCACCTCTCTTCGTGTCATCCCCTCTGATTTCTGAATGATCCGGAATTCATCCATTTCCAGCTCCAACTCCCTAACGTGCAGGGTCATAGGGAGTCAGGAATGTGAGGGTATCAGGGACACTGGAGGTCTCCCCTCCTTCCCACTAATGTCCCCTCTAATTTGTAATGACCAGTGTCTGCAAAAATCTTGTGCTGCACAATTCTTGCCCAGTGACAACATGTGAAAACTGAACTTTATATAGAGAGGTATTCATTTCAACAGCGAGCAAATCACTGGTGATAAGAACTTTGATCTCCTCTGGGTTCGATTGAGTTCATCTGCACTCTCACACAACCTATGTAGCAGGCCTATAGCAGGTAATGAAGGATTTTCTAACCAGTGCTTTTGCACACGGCCTATATGTGATTTTCTTGCTAAATGATGCTTTAAAAAGTCAGATTTCCAAATATCACTCCACTTCTTCCCACTTGCAAATTCTCCAGCAACTTTTGCATTGCCACAATACACACAGATAACACCAGTTTCTATACTGGACATAAACATTTCTCCTGAACCCTCCCCCAGGTGACTGATGGTGGTGAACTTAGTGATGGCAATACCAATGAGTATTATCTCGCAAGACAATCCAGGTATTACCTAACCGGAAACCTTGGTTGCAGTATGAGGTCGTCCCTTTTAAAGGCTACTGCTGTGGCTTTTAGGTCCGGGGGTACCAGTTGCTACACGGAATCCAGGTGTGAACTCCGGAAAGCCATTAAGGGCACCAAGAGGCAATATCAAGCCAAGTTGGAAGTCCAGGCTAACCAGAGGGATGCGGCAGGGTCTAAATGAGATCACTGAGAGCAAAGAAAAGGCTGGGAATATCAATAACTGTGACACTTCTCTTCCTGATGAACTAAATGTATTCTACGCAAGATTCGAACAGAAAAGGAGCATCCCGCTTCCTCCGGATGAACCGGACCTGGTGGCATTGAGGAGGGCGTTAGAATGGCCTTCCTGAGATAAATCCAAGGAAGGCCTCCGGCCCAGGTGGCGTCCCAGGACAGGTTCTCTGGGCCTGTGCAAGCGAGCTAGCTGGAGTGTTTGCTGACATCTTCAACTGCTCCTTGCTTCAGTCTAAGATCCCCTCGTGTTTTAAGAAGGCATCGATAATCCCAGTGCCGAAGAAGAGCAAGGTGGCATGCCTGAATGACTATCGACCTGTGGCTCTGACATCAATTGCTATGAAGTGTTTTGAGAGATTGGTTATGGCACACATCAACCACAGCCTACCTGTCAACCTCGACACTTTGCAATTCGCCTACCGGAGCAACAGGTCTACGTCAGATGCCATCTCTCTGGCCCTACATTCCTCCTTAGGACACCTGAAGAATAAAGACGCATACGTAAAGCTCCTTTTCATTGACTACAGCTCTGCCTTTAATACCATCATTCCAAATAAACTGATTCCTACGCTCCAGAACCTGGGCCTTAGCGCTCAGATCTGCAGTCGGATCTTCAACTTCCTCACAGACAGGACCCAGGCTGTAAAAATAGGGGACAAGCTGTCCACTACAATCACTCTGAGCTCCAGTGCCCCACAAGGCTGTGTACTCAGCCCCCTGCTGTACTCACTGTACACCCATGACTGTGTAGCCAAGTTTCCATCAAACTCAATATATAAGTTTGCTGATGACACAACAATTGTAGGCCGTATCTCGGGTTATGATAAGTTTGAGTACAGAGAGGAAATTAAGAACCTGGTGGCATGGTGCAAAGACAATAACCTATCTCTCAATGTCAGCAAGACGAAGGAATTGGTTGTTGACTTCAGAAGGAGTAGCGGACTGCACGACCCAATTTACATCAGTGGAACAGGTCAAAAGCTTTAAGTTCCTCGGGGTCAATATCACAAATGACCTGACTTGGTCCAACCAAGTAGAGTTCACTGCCAAGAAGGCCCACCAGCACCTTTACTTCCTGAGAAAACTAAAGAAATTTTGCCTGTCCCCTAAAACCCTCACTAATTTTTATAGATGCACTGTAGAAAGCGCTCTTCTTGGGTGCATCACAACCTGGTATGGAAGTTGTCCTGTCCAAGATCGAAAGAAGCTGCAGAAGATTGTGAACATGGCACAGAACATCACACAAACCAATCTTCCGTCCTTGGACTCACTTTACACTGCACACTGTCGGAGCAGCGCTGCCAGGATACTCAAGGACACGGCCTACCCAGCCAACATGCTTTTTGTCCCTCTTCCCTCCGGGAGAAGGCTTAGGAGCTTCAAGACTCGTACGGCCAGATTTGGGAACAGCTTCTTTCCAACTGTGATAAGACTGCTGAATGGATCCTGACCCGGATCTGGGCCATGCCCTCCAAATATCCGGACCTATTTCTCGGTTTTTTTGCACTACCTTACCCATTTTTCTATTTTCTATTTATGATTTATAATTTAAATTTTTAATATTTACTAATTTTTAATATCTTTAATATTTAATATTTGTACTCCAGGGAGCGGAAGGCGCAGAATCAAATATCGCTGTGATGATTGTACGTTCTAGTATCAATTGTTTGGCGACAATAAAGTATAAAGAGAAGGGCAGTAGTCTGTCTCATTGGAGTCTGGAACATTTGTGATGTGAAAGCTACTTGTTGTTCCGGGCAAAGGTGCTTGGTATCATTATGTACCCAGAGTGAATGGGTCAAAACATGTCCTCACGGGTAGAAAGGTCCAGAACAAGAGGAGGTAGAACAAGCAACACACACAAAATGCTGGAGGAACTCAGCAGGCCAGGCAGCATCTATGGAAAAGAGTACTAATGCTGAGTTCCTTCAGCATTTTGTGTGTGTTACTCGTTCTACCTCCTCTTGTTCTGGACCTTTCTCGCCGTGAGGATATGTTTTGACCCATTCACTCTGGGCATCTGCAGACTTTCTCTTGTTTGTGATTGGAGGCAGAACAAAGGTGATTTTCTCACCTGGTGATATAAAAGATTTTGTTCCCTTTCTCCGAGTTCCCAATCCTGCATTTAGACAGCTGGAGCTCAGCTTTGTCTGAGAGATCCATCGGCTCCCATTCCCTCATCAGCCGGAAGCTTCCCGGGGCCCGTGTTCGGAGCCTGGGGCTGAAAGAGAGGGAAGGGAGCAGGACTGTCCCGGGATTCCAGGTCACGATGTCCGGAGTTCACAGCAAATGTCCCCGAAGTCGGTGTTGAAAAACCCGCGCCCAGAGATTCATTCTTGCCAGCAGCTTATATCTTACCTGAGCCGATTTCCTGAAGCCTACGGATACCCGAGACTATTTGCATACTGCACGCATGCGTGATATTCGGGACCATCGGCAACCCTGACGCCTGCGCATTCGATCGATGCTTCAGCGACAGCGAAAATTGCAACGCAGAGGTTTCTGGGTAATTACGGTGCCATTAAAGGTTTCTGCAAGCAAAGGTTTCACGTCCGTACCTCAGTTTTTTTTTAAAATGTGGATAACTGAGCAGCTCTTTTAACGCACAAAGCAGCTCCCATAAACAATACACTTAATATCAGCAAACTTTCCTCGTTTCTGATGCCAAAGTAGAACCTTCTTACAAATGCAGATATAAAACACGGGGGACCACCAAGCTGTCTGAAGCGCGGTCCTTTGAAAAGAGTGAAAATGACACAAAACGTTGAAAAGAGCAGGGAAGAAGGAGTTTAACCAACTTTAGCAAGAGCCCTGAAGAACGTCATAACCCCAGTGCGCTCAGTCTCTTATTCAGCCTGGAGAGAAGCATGCAGGGAATTGATGCAGGTGTGTAGTATGAGAGGCATTTGTCATGTGGATAGCCGGAGGCTTCTTCCCAGGGCTGAAACAGCTAACACGAGGGGTCATGGGTTTAAGGTGCTTGGAAGTAGGTACAGAGGAGATTTCAGAGCTACGTTTTCTAAACAAAGAGTGGTGTGTGTGTGGAATGCATCGCCAGCAACGGTGGTAGAGGCGGACACAATAGGGTCTTTTAAGAGACTCTTAGATAGGTACATGGAGACTAGGAAAATAAAGGGCTATGCAGAAGGGAAATTCTAGGCAGATTCTAGAGTAAGTTACGTGGTCGGCACAACACTGTGGGCCGAAGGGCCTGTAACGTAATGTAGATTTCTATGATTCCGTGAAATTCAAGGGAAATCTATCCCACGGAGTGGTGACTAGTTGCAACCTGTCATCACAGGGAGAGTGAGAGGGAAACGGCAGGGATAGATTTTGATATACTGATATGGAACAGAAACATGGGCAGGGACCAGATGGGCCGAGTGGACTCTACAGTATACATTGTGAGTGTGGTAGAGATAGTAAGTACCTGAGACACGGGATTTGATACAGAACTGCTTTATCTTTCACAGATCCACAATATTAAACATCAGTCCAGTTTAAGGCTAACATCAGCAGATCAGACTGCTCCAATCCTCAGTGACTAGGGTTCAGTACTGGGTGCGATGAGCAGCCGCAAGAACTGCAAATTTTGACGGTAGCAGTCCCTCATGAACCTGCAGCTGCCTTCAGTCATCGTGATGGTTAAACATTTAGCATAGAACTGATTTGAATTTCCTCCCTGATGTGAAGTTGCTGATGTTGCAGCAGCTGGGATGATTAAGTAAAACTCTTTACTCACTCTGGACTGAAATGTGGCCTCTATTTATTGTGAACTCACCGGAGCATCACAAGGTGGGTTAACTGAATGAGTCTCTTTGCACACACGGAGTAGGTGAACGGCCGCTTCCCAGTGCGAAGCTGTTGTTGTATCTGCGATGGCCGACTGAATCCTTTCCAAAATAAGAGCCAGTGAATGACATAACACTGCTATCAACGTCATGGCAATGTATCCAATCAGATCACGGACATGGACACGTGATCGGGGTCTCCTTGTAGCGAGTGGGGCGCTGTCTTCTCCAGCATCTCCGCCTCCACATTCAAGGATCGGCGGCATTCAAGCGCTGGTGAAGTGACAGATACAGCGGAACTAACGTGTTTGTGATTCCCATGCACAAGTGCTTTGACTTTTCTACACTGTTAAAAGTTTGCAAAGCATATTAGTGGGTGAAGGACAGTATTTCAATTCAGAAAATTTTAGTCTCCATGGTGCCTTCTGATAAAAACACTGTCACAGCTCAAAACAATTTGGAGGAAAAAGAGTTCATCTTCTAACTGGCTACAGTTCCGGCATCAGGCACAATATCAAACTCTCTGCTTCTCTCTCTGTATCAAAATCGATCATTCATCCCCTTCATCAGTCTGTGACTTGGCTCAGTTTGTCTGTCTCCTTCGCATTCTGAGCATGCGCCACACACCCACTGAGATCACGTTTTATTTACACGGCTGCGACTAGAGACTTTCTGATTATTATGTCCCTTCTGGCATTTGACGGTGGTAAACTCAGAGTCAGCAATGGTATTGAACCTCAGGAGTAGTTTATTTGGGCTTTCCCGTTGCAGATCGATAAACGGCCGGTAGTGCGCGGCTGGATGAGTGGGTCGTTTTCAGACTGGAAGGGGGTAGCGTTTGGAGTACCCCAGAGATCAGTCCCTGACCACAGGTGTTCACAGTTTAATGGCCTGGCGGAGGCAGCGAGATGTGAGATGTCCCAGCCTGCTGGTGACGCAGAAAGAGTGGAGTTGGGGGGAGGGGAGTCTATTCACATACAACTTCGTAGCTTTGCAATCTGTACATAGTGCACTGTGGGGCTGCAGTGGCGGGTTGCATTGCTGGGATCAGTGCACGGTCACTGTGGGCTATGAGGATTTTGTGAATAAAGCGTCATTCTCCAATTTAGAATCTCAAGCCGGGGAGCAAGCCTATCGTTTGTATATTTAAGTTGTATTTATGGCATTGTGATAACCAGATACTGTAGCCCTTCACGACTTCTCTATCCAGGTATTTCAATATTCGACTTCATTCAGGAAGCTTAATAGTCTGAGTGTGGATAAATCTCCCGGACCTGATGGAATGCACCCTCAGGTTCGGAAGGAAGTAACTGGAGAGATTGCGGAGCCTGCAGAGAGACTAAGATAGCTTAGGGGAATGGGCAAGGGAGTGGCAAATGAAATACAATGTTGGAAAGTGTATGGTCATGCACTCTGGTGGACGAAATAAATAGGCAGACTATTATTTAGATGGAGAGAGAATTCAAAATGCAGAGATGCAAATGGACTTGGGAGTCCTTGTGCAAGATACCCTAAAGATTAACTTCCAGGTTGAGTCGGTGGTGAAGAAGGCAAATGCAACGTTGGCATTCATTTCTAGAGGTATAGAATATAAGAGCAGGGATGCGATGGTGAGTCTCTATAAGGCACCCCTGAGATCACACAGACTATTGTGTGCAGTTTTCGGATCCTTATTTTAGAAATGATATACTGACATTGGAGAGGGTTCAGAGAAGATTCACGAGAATGTTTCCAGGAATGAAAGGTCTACCGTATCAGGAAGGTCTGGCAGCTCTTGGGCGGTATTCCCTGGAGTTCAGGAGAATGAGGGGGGATCTCATAGAAACATTTTGATCGTTAAATGACCTGAACAGATTAGATATGGCAAAGTTGATTTCCCATGGTAGGGGATTCTAGGACAAGAGACTTCCATATTGAAGGACGGCCATTTAGAACAGAGATGCGGAGAAATTTCTTAAGTGTGTCGGTGGTAAATAGGAGGAATTTGTTGCCATGAGCTGCTGTGGAGGCCAAGTCACTGGGTGTATTTAAGGCAGAGGTAGATAGGTTCTTGATTAGCCAGAGCATCAAAGGGTAAGGGGTGAAGGCAGGGTAATTGGGATGACTGGAAGAATTGGATCAACCCATGATTGAATGGCGGTGCAGACTCGATGACCCAAATGGCCTACTTCTGCTCCAATATTTTATTGTCTAATGGTCTATTCCACTGTTTCGGCCCGCCAAAGTGCAGCCAATATTTCTGGGTATATGACCCATTCATATGAGAATTTAGCCTTCTCTATTTTTCTGAACTTCTCATAAATGTGTACGGTTTAGTTAAGCTTTGCTCCAGAATTTCCACACAATTAAAATAGTTTATTAGA
Organism: Mobula birostris; assembly: GCF_030028105.1. Taxonomy (NCBI): domain Eukaryota; kingdom Metazoa; phylum Chordata; class Chondrichthyes; order Myliobatiformes; family Myliobatidae; genus Mobula; species Mobula birostris. Next base: position 40,472,094 of record NC_092382.1, on the reverse strand, counting down.
TTTTTTTGCACTACTTATATAATTGAACTATTTAATGTGTATATTATTGTAATTCACAATTGTTAAAATCTATTGTTATGAATTAGGTTCTACTGCTGCCGCAGAGACAACAAATTTCATGGCATTTGCTGGTGCTATTAAACCTGATTCTGATAATTGGTATGGGAGACCCACCACCGGTCACCTGATCCCAGTTACCGCAGATCGTAATGCGAGATTGAAGCCTTTTCTATTTATTTGCATTCCTCAGAAATGACAACAGTTCAGTGAAGTTTCCTTCTGAGGTTCCAAAGCAGAAGCTCAATTTGTCTAATATTTTCACACAATTAAAATGGGAGATCTGTTTATTATCATCACGTACTGAGCTATAGTGAAAATCTTGCCTGACGTACCATCCACACAGTTCTACACGTTACAACAGTACATTGAGCTGATATACGACAGAACAATAACTGTAACAAAGCATTATGGCTGCAGAGAAAGTGCAGTGCAGATAGACATATGGTGCAGGGTCACGTCGAGTTACATTGTGAGGTCGAGTCCATTTTATCGGACTGGAGACCATTCATTTGGCTTACAACCGCAGACAGGAAGCCGTCCTTAAGCCTGGTGGTACGCGCTTTAAGGCTTTTGTATCTCTTCCCCGATGGGGGAGCGGGTTTGCAGCAAGAATGTCCAGGTTGTGAGGATCTTTGAGTACATGTCCTGCTTTTCCGACGCAGGGGAAATATAGGAAGAGTCCATGGAGGGGAGGCTTATTTCTCTGATGTTCTCTGCTCTCCAAAGTTCTCTGCAGATCTTTGCAGTCATGGGCAGAGCAGTAGCCATATGAAGGCGTGAAGTATCGACAAGAAGCTCAGAGACCTCGGCCTTCACACTGCCTTGTGTAGCTGGATCCTGGACTTCCTGTCAGATCGCCGGCAGGTGGTAAGAGTGGGCTCCCTCACCTCTTTTTCTCTGACCCTCAGCACTCATACCCAACAGGGTTGTCTCCTTGGCCCCTCCTTCACTCTCTGTATTCCCATGACTGTGTCGCCACCCACAGATCCAATTTGCTAATTAAATTCCCTGACGACACTGCACTGATTGCTCTCATCTCAAAGAATAACGAGGCAGCCTGCGGAGAAGAAGTCATCACCCCGACACAGTGGTGTCAAGAAAACAACCTCTCCCTCATGGTGACAAAAACAAAGGAGCTGGTTGTGGACTACAGGAGGGATGAAGACAGGGACCAAATTCAACATTTCCAAGTCTGTTATTGACACAAAATGCACACGTTAATATTGATCAGGACACAACATATTTATAGATTGTTACTGACAGAGAATCGTATAATTTGTGTTCCGTGTGTTATCTGAATGTATTTGCCTGTGATGCTGCCACAAGTCAGTGTTTCTCTGTACCTGTACCTTCCTGTACTTGCGCACTTGGCAATAACTTCAACAGGACCTGAGAAATCTCAGTGAGATTTGATTAGTGATGATCATCTTGGCAGCTCGGTCGGTCGAATGTAGAGAGACAGGGCACTGTGAAATGTAAAGAGACAGTATACTGTTAAATGCAAGACCCTGGACAGTGTCGATGAGCAGAGGGATATTGGATCCAAGTTCACAGCTCCCTGAAAGAGACTGCACAGATTGATCGGGTGGTTAAGACAGCTATAACGAGAGGTTACACAAACTTGTGTTGTTCTCTCCAGAGCGGCGCAGGCTGGGGTGAGACTGGATGGGCGTTTATAAGATTACGAGAGGAATAGATAGAGCGGAGAGACGATGTATTTTTTCCTGGGGGTTGAAATGTCTAATACACTTAAGGTGAGATGAGATGTGAGCGGCAAGTGTTACGAGATCACAGGTTTCATTTTGCTGTGGGTGTTACTTTAAGAGAGCCTGCAGGAGGCGGGAGTATGACGTCACTACACTGACTGCTGGAGCAGAGGAGCAGAGAGAGAGAGAGAGAGAGAGAGAGAGAGAACAAAAGACAGTTGGAGGACCAGCGGACTGCAAGCTGCAGTTTGCTAAAGTAATGGGTAAAAGTTTGATACTCTTCCTGTGCCAATAAGGACTGGGTGAAGGAGCGGCACGCAGTGCATATTGAATGTGTGACTGTCGCTGTTTTGATCCAGAAGTGGACTGTTGGAGTTTTCCTGTGGCGATCACTTTCGTTAACACTTGCATGGATTCGGGTGTTGTGTAGCAACCACTTGTTCTAAAGAATATTCCTGTGACTGTCATCTTGTACAATCTCTTCGTGGATTCTGGAATACGACTCGGTGACTGAAAATCTCCTGCGACTGTTGCTTCGTTCTCCCAGCGCGGAACCAGTGAAATTCTTCGTGATTACTTCCTCGTTGTATTTTAATGTGGATTTACAAATTTCCCCAGTCCGTGGATAACTGAAATTTACCATCTTGAAACTTTAAGTACTTGTTCCTAAACTTGACAGTGTGGGAGGCACAAACGCATAACACTGTTAACTTCTGTTTCAGTGAGAAGTTAGTTTAATTTTCTATATACTAATAAAGACAGTAGTTGACATTAAAATTGAGTTTGTGGTCTATTACTGATGGTACATAACACAAGTTTGTTTCTTTCCACAGAGTGGCGGGTAGCTGGAGTCTCCGCCCCCACGGGTCACGTGATCCCGTTCGCCCCTCCCGTTTAACCGCAGACAGGCAGCAGCTGCGCGTCTGTTCCCGAGGCCCCGCCCTCCGGATGACGCAACAATCACTCCGCGCCTGCTCACAGTCTCCAGATGGACGGTGTTCGCCTTTCCGCTCAGTGCTGAAGTGAGTCGTCTGCGGGATTGGTAAAGGATTCTCACCGCCTGGATCGAGATCACTGTCTGCGGGCGGAAGATATCACTTTCCCATCAGTGAGTATTGAGACCGATCCCGAGCGGGGAGATCTGATGTTGGCCGTGAGGCCAGAACTCATTTATTTTCCAATTATCTGGGCTCGTCAGAAATGTGTCGACTTCACTTAATCTGCATTGAACGATCCAAACCAGGAGACCAGGCTGTCTATTTCTGCAGAATTGAAATGGAACTCCCGCCAACTGCTCACGTGAGGCTTTTTACCGCAGATCTGCCCCGCCTTCCGCTTTGTGACGCAAGATCACTTGGCGTCTTAAATAATTCCCGGATGGATGGTGATGTTTCCTCCTTGTTGTGTTGGGGGAGTCTGATGTTGGCCCCTGAGTCCCGTTGACTTCCCCCAAGTCGCCTCTCTTCCTGAGGCTCCTCACATTTGTCCTTTGAGCTTTATGGCTGTCGTGTCTTCTCCCGGACTGGGGAGGGTGAGGAAGGAGAACGACCCAGGTTATGGGGATCTTTGATTTCACTGTCTGCTTTACAGGAGGATTGGGAAGTCTAGGGGGGAGAATGGTTTCTGTGATGTGCTGATCTGTATCCCAAGGTCCCCGCAGTCCCTCACAGTCATAGGCAGAGTAGTTACCACGCAAAGATGTGAAGTGTCTGGATTGGAAATTTTCTATGGTGTATTGATAAAAAATTGGTGAGGATCAAAGGATATATGGCAAAGTTCTTGTTCTTTGTTCTAACTTTGTCATTTTATACAGTAGTATTTACTATTGTAATTCCACCAAGATGCAACACAGAGCGTCATAGGAAGTCATTCCTGCCTGTGGCCATCAAACTTTACAACTCCTCCCTTGGAGGGTCAGACACCCTGAGACAATAGGCTGGTCCTGGACTTATTTCATAATTTACTGGCATAATTTACATATTACTATTTAACTTTTTATGGTTCTATTACTATTTATTATTTATGGTGCAACTGTAGCGAAAACCAATTTCTCCCGGGATCAATAAAGTATGACTATGACTACGCTACTATTAATTCAGTATCTGTGTATTGCTGGAGGACCATCAGTGATTGTCCTTGATCCCTTCTCCCACCTGGTTCCATCTGCTCATCCCCTGCCCATCTTGTTCAACCTCTGTCCAGTCTCCTAATCCCCAACCCCCCCCCCCCCACCCCCCAGCTTCAGTGATGTACATAAACCATCTAGATCAACCTTGGTCCACCCTGTATCTCACCACCTCAATATTATATATCAGCAATCTTTCTTCTAACCCTTGTTTTTATTGTGAAGTGTTCATTTACAACTTTGGCCTCGCTATGTTATTTCCAGAATCAGTTTTTATTAGCTAGAATGCCAGAGGGTCATCAGGTACCGGTTCTGTTGTGCATTGGTGCGGAGGTGCTAGTTTTTGAACTGTGACTGGCTGACACACTGCAGCATTTTACTGGCAGCAAAGCGTACTGGGAGAGTTGGTGCTTGGGCTATAATCCTGTGATCTACATTCCAGGCATATGAATCTCTCGGTGTTTTTGCTTTGACACTGGTTAGTGCTTCTACTGATGGGGCTGGATGGTCATCCTTCTGCAGTGAAGCAGAAATTTCGAGCAGCTGGACATTGGTTGTGGGGAAATCCCGGATTGCGCCACCCAGTGTGAAACGTGGGGATGATGTGTGAGACTCTCAGTGTTGGTGAGTGGCAGATTCAGCTGTGTGACTCTGAGTTTGGGTCCTGGGATATCACACTTTTTGATCCAGGTAAAATGGACCCGGGGATCGAGCTGCTTGGGCTTATGAGGTTTTGAGTGAGTATTTCTGGTCTGGGATCAGATGTTTGTTTCTGGAGTTCCTTTGGAAGCAATGACTGCTAATCTGAGGAGAGGATGAGTTCCCATTCCATCCTCACAGGGAGAGGCTATGAGTAAATGGGCTGGTCTGTGTGTACAACAGTGGAAATAGACCCGTGAGTCTGGTGTTCAAACTGTGTTTGGAAATATCCCCCCTCACTGTCACCTGTCTGTCACTTGGTGGAAATCTGAGAGAATCTCGAGTTGCTGGAGATCTGCACTAAAAACAGAAAATGTTTGACGTCATTCTGACAAAATATTATTAACCTGAATTGTAATGTTTGTTCCTCTCCCCGCAGCTGTTCCTTACCTGCTGAGCGTTTCTGGTAATTCCAGTTTCTTTTTGTTACATTCACCCTGGACTGGTTTATATTTCCTGAAATGGACCTGTTTTAATCTGGGAATGCAAATGCCTTGTTCTGTGACAGTAGAACAGTAAAGAAAGCACAACTTTTCCCTGTAAATTATACAGGTACCAATCTGTCTGTTATTCCTGGAAATGTGTTTTGTGCAGTTGTTGCTAATGAGGTTTACAAGAATAATCTAAGGAATGATCAGTTTTATGTATGAGGAGCATTTTATGGTTCAGAACCTGTGCTCAATGGAGTTCAGAGGGACGGTGGGGGTGGTGGAGGGATGTATGGTTAAGTAAACCTACTGAATGCTGAAAAGCCTGGATACAATGGATATGGAGAGGATGTCCCCATTAGACAGAGAGTCTGATGTGACAGCACAGTCTCAGAATAGATATGCGTCCCTTTAAAACTGAGATGAGGAAAATATTTTGGCCTAAAGTCGTCTGATCTGTGGAAGTTGTTGCCGCAGAGGTCAGTTGAGGCTGCCATTTGGGTATATTTATGACAAAGATTAATATATTCATGATTGCTTAGTAGCTTTAGGGTTACAGGAGGAAGGCAGGAATATGGTGTTGGAATAAAAATCAGTTATGGTTGAGTGGTGGAGCAGACTCAATGGATCGAATCACCTAATTCTGTTCCTACATCTCATGTCTTACCATGACTGAATGATGACTCCTTCTTATCCCATATCGTTTTGTGATGTGTGAGGAACAATAAAAGATTGTTCACTGAGATCATTATATTTGACTTCAGCGTTTAAATTTCAGTGAGTTTTGTTCTTAGTAATATTAAGCAGAAATGTTTGGTTCTCCATTTTATTGTTAATGTGCTTCATTATCTTTCATGTTAAAGTTAGACCTACGGTGAGAGATTTATTGGAAGAAGAACCCCAACTGGAAGCAAACCACAACTCACACGAGGGAACAGCAACAAGTGAACCAGCCTGAGGATCGAGAGCATTAACTGAAGAGAACCCATCTGACTTTGAGAATCCAGTGTTTCAGTCAGGAGAAAGTTTGGTGAGTCTCATTTACTCAAACACTGGTCCTTTAGACATTGCATACCTGTACAAAGGAAGGTAGGAAATAGTTGGAGTGAGACTGAATGTGCCCAGAAGAAGCAGTTATGCCTCTGTCAGACCCAGTTGCAATCACTCCAGGTCTGGTAATGTGCTTCCAGCAGCCCAGCCCTTTAAAACCACTCCCATTCTGTGGAAGTCGAATCCGGATAAAGTCACTCAGAGACCGTATAAGAACAGACTCGTTTTTCCAAGCACCTGGGGCTTACTCCGTTATTCGCTCAAACAGGAACAGTCTATGACTGTTCCGGGCCAATCCACTAACTGACTAACAATTCCCCTTACACCACAGATATATCTGTCCAGATACCCCCCACACAAGACAGGCTGGAGCCAAAGTTATTTACTACATGACAGCCCCTAAAGACAAATTACAAAGTAGTCATAACGGTTTTCACACACAGAGCAGACTGAAGCTGTCCTATCTCTACACCTGAGTACACAAGGAGATAAGCATCCTGAAATCCTAGCTAGCTACCCTCAAGAAGAAATATGGCTCAGCATGGCTCAGCACATCTGTTTATCATCAGCAGTTTCTTTCAGAAAAGCAGGCTGCTATTGTTTAACGAAGTGTTAACCCTTTTACATACTTTATCATTCCCACTTTACATGATCAACAAAGCAGTAATCTTTTACAGAGAAAGCAAACGAGTACAGCATTGACTCATCAGTGGGTAAAAACAGCAGACATCAGTAATTATAACAATGATATGTACAACTATTCGGCCATAATGCAATATCTCACCCCACATATTACCAAACAGGCCTTCGAAGACCACCATTTCGACCCTTCGGTGAACCCGTGTAAATCCTGCCCTACTCCCTTGATGCTGTCAGTCTCCTTGGCAGTGTGCTCGGAGAGGGATGTAATGTTAGTAGAGTCATCAGGGATATAGGTGCAGCATTCTGTGTCAATAATAGTACAGGTTCCCCCTTTTCTCAGCCAGAATAAAATCTAAAGCCTTACGATTCTGTGGGACTGTTTGCCGGATTGCAATCATTTCAGTGGATACTTCTGTTACTTGGGCCTGTGTTTCTGTCAGGGCCTCTGCAGTATTGTGCCCAGCTCCTCAAGTGCTGTAGCCAAATTGATTCTCTCTCGTGAATTCCTGGCTACTCCATAGGAGAGAAAAGCGATCACCCAAAATCGCTCAGTCTCAGTTATTCCTCTCCGCTGTTGGGCACCTGCAAGTATGGCCAGGATGCATGTTTCCCAGTACAGGAAGTTCTGTTTGGTGGGGGCCTGAGATACCATCCCTCAAGACACTGACAGCCACAGTCATCTCTGACTGGACCACAGTTCCTCACCTCACTTCCCCGGGTGATATTTGAGAAAGCCCAGGCTGGGAGTTCCTCAGTCTGGTTGAGCGTGATTACTGACGTTGGAATCATAGTTTTACCATGCTGGGGAATTTCGGTACAAACCCAGCAGGCCCCTACTTCTACCTGTTTGGCATAGGTGTGACAGAAAGGTGTTAACATGGGGGCCCCCGGATGCTGGGGTGAGCCCTCTCAAAGACATAAACACGAACACCACTATCAACCAATACATTTTCCTTTAGTCCAAGAGAGTCCTTCTACTCAGTTCCTTCAGTAACACGTTTGTTGTCTGTTTGATGTATCCACCGAGATTGCCCCTTCAGTTTCACAGCCGTGGGAGTGGTCAGTAACTCCAGATATGGTCCTCTCCACCGAGGTCCAAGTTTCCCTCGATCCCAGTTCTTGATCAGGACAAAATTAGCAGGTTCTATGGTGGGATAGTCACTCCTCTCTGCAGAGTGGTTCTCTTCCTTGTAAGCCTGTTGTATCTGTGAATGTAATGCTTGGAAAATTTTGGTTAGTTGGCATATATATTTCCCCATCTCTTCCCCCAGAGTATGCATATCCAATTTTGCTGGTAGACTTTCTGGGAGCAATGGTACACAAGGTCTTGGTCCCCAGGGTGTCCTCATGGGCCGTCCATAAATGATTTCAGCTGGTGACAACACTGTTTTCCCCTGTGGGGTAACCCTCATGTGGAATAGGGGTGACGGTGGGACCTTCAACCAAGTGAGTCCCGTCTCTGCTGTTAGTTCAGCCAATTTACTCTCCAGAGTGCCATTGGCTGTTTCCACTATGCCAGCAGCCCGTGGGTGGTGTACACAGTGGAATTGTTGCTTCATAGCTAGTTCATTACATAGCCCTTCATTTACTTTCGCCACAAAGTGTGGGCCATTGTCAGAGCTCAGCATACCTGAGAGTTATTCCCTGTAATAATACCTTCACAACAGTCACAGTAGTATTATTGGTAGTTGGAATAGCTTCAATCCACCTACTAAACACATCTATAATAACTAAGCAATATCTATAGCAATGTAGTGCAGGCAATTCAATAAAATCAACTTGTAGACATGAATAATGTTCACCTGTCAAGGGAGTAGTACCCAGTGTGCAGGGTACAGGTTACCAACCATTCCCTCCTTTCCCAGGTGTGTACAATTATGTATTTAATTGACCAATATTGATAAAAACTCTGCAGGAAAATAAATCTGCCCCACTGGGGTGATCCAAAAACCTAGGTCAGGGTCTTTCTGGCACCCATCTGGGAACACAGTTTGCGCTCCTCCTCAGAGGTGTCCCCCTGAAAAGTACGTACCTCCCACATGTCTGGCAAACTCGTTCTGCTTAAGTCACAGAACGTTGCTTGACGGGAACCCGAGGGCACCACAACTACCGAGGATTGTGCCGCACTTTTCACTGTCTCATCCACTAAAGCATTGCCTTTAGTGACCTGGTCGGACATGCGTATCTGGGCCGCACATTTAACAATAGCCAAAACTCAAGGTAGCTGTAGAACTGTGAGTAAAGTTGTTTACAAAGGTGGCATTACTAATGGGGTGGCCAGAGGAATTCTGGAATCCCCATGTTCCCAGAGAGCCCCGTAGTCATGTACAACTCCAAATGCGTAACAGGAGTCTCTGTAAACGTTCGCACTTTTATCTGTTGCTAGGATACAGGCACGAGTCAGAGCAAACAGCTCAGCCTTCTGGGCGGAGACAGCTGCTTCAAAAGAGGCCTGCTCAACTATTTCAGTGTCCGTCACTATCGCATAGCCAGAATATCATTTTCCTGCTGGATTGACAAAAGAGCTTCCATCCTCATAAGACGTTGCCTCGGGCTTCAGGGGGTATTGCGGAATGGATGGGAGAGTCTGTCCTTCTTTCATGGTGATCCAGACAGGGGGGAAGTTGGTGTGGTCGAATTCTTGGCCTGAAGTTGCCCAGAGATGGGGTACAACATCTTGAGTTCGGTCAATATTAAAAGAATGTCTTACCAGATGTCCCGTCTTCACCTCAGACTCCTTCCAGTATCTGAATTGGCCCATGGCCAAGTCTTGCCAGTCTTCCTGGGTGCTGGAGGCTTGATTCATTGAGGTGTAGGCAAGGAACCCAGGTTCTTTGGCTTGAACCCAGGGCAAACCCTAACGGTGGTCTGGGGAACCACCAGTCCTGTCTGTTGCCAAAGGAAATCCGGAACTTCGGCCAATAATGCTCTGCCCTCTCTTCCTTTCACCTCTCCAATCACCATAACTGGGAACTTCTGTCCCTCGAGGGGTGCATAATATTGGCTTTCCTCAGTTGAGTACGCCATAGGGTCATAGCACAGAGTCACAGCGGGTGGACCGCTGGCATTGGGGTTTCGAATGGAGTGGAGTCCTGTTTAAGTAACCACCATTGGGGGGGTCAGTAACTGGGGAAGCTGTCAGTTGTTCACTGGTCCCAGGGTTCCAGTAATATGTCAAAGCTCGTCGCATTCAATTTCAATCATAGTCAGGCCAATCCATATTATTTGTTTTAATTATGTGGGCGAACCAAACATTCATCTCAGCAGTAATTTTTTACATGGCATTAAAACTGTGATACTTTAAGTTAATAATACATAAAAGAAAATCCCAGCTGCAATCAAGAAAGCCTATTTGCGTGAGTGTGTTTCAGTTACTGTGGGACCAGGAACCCATGCAGCTCAGTGGGAACAGGGAATAATACCAATGGAGAGAGTCAGACTGAGCCAGGTCACAGATTGGAGATGGTAGAAATGCCCATTCTTATTGAGACAGGAAGAGCATCAGAGAATTAGATGGTCATTCCAGATACCAGCACTGTGCCCAGATAGAAGATGATTTCTCTCTCCAACTTGGGTTGAAACTCACTTTAACAGTGAGATGTCAGATCACACCTTGGCAAATCAAATGATCTCATCTGAAATGTTGTCCTGCACACACTGATGGATTTTGTAAATCTTTTTACAGGTTAAAAATGAGAAGGAATTTGTCTCCAGGAATCTCAAGCATGGCACGCCAGTGTTGCTGTCTCTGTCTAGATATTTAAGAAGTGGAGCAAGGGATTCAATCAACCATCCTTCCTGCTCAGACTGCGGGGAGGGATTCACTTGGTTATCTGATCGAATGGCACACCCGTCATCTTACATAGGGGAGAGGCCATTCATCTGCTCAGACAGTGGGAATGGATTCACTCAGTCATCTCAATTGAAGGTATATCAGCAAGTTCACACTGGGACAAGGCCATTCATCTGTTCTGGGTGTGAGAAAGGATTCAGTCAGTCTTCCCGCCTGTGGACACACCAGTCAGTTCACACTGGGCAAAGGCTGGTCATCTGCTAAATTTGTGGGGAAGGATTCACTCAGTCATCTGACCTAATGGCTCACAAGCGAGTTCACACCGGGGAGCTGCCGTTCAGCTGCTCAGACTGTGGGAAGGGATTCACTTGCTCATCTAAACTGAAGGTACATCAGCAAGTTCACACTGGAGAGAGGCCATTCACCTGCTCAGTCTGTGAGAAGAGATTCACTCACTCTTCCACCCTACAGAGACACCATCGACTTCACACCGGGGAGAAGCTATTCACCTGCTCAGTCTGTGGGAAAAGATTCACTGATTCATCCACCCTACAGGGTCACCAGCAAGTTCACACTGGGGAGAAGCCGTTCACCTGTTCAGTCTGTAGAAAGGGATTCAGTCATTCATCCCACCTACAGAGTCATCAGCGAGTTCACACTGGAGAGAGGCCGTTCACCTGCTCAGAATGTGGGAAGAGATTCACACTGTCATCCACCCTACAGAATCATCAGCGAGTTCACACTGGGGAGAAGCCATTCACCTGCTTAGAATGTGGGAAGGGATTCACTCAGTCATCCAACCTACAGAGACACCAGCGAGTTCACACTGGGGAGAAGCCATTCACCTGCTCAGTCTGTTGGAAGAGATTCACTCACTCATCCACCCTACAGAGTCATCAGCGAGTTCACACTGGAGAGAGGCCGTTCACCTGCTCAGAATGTGGGAAGGGATTCACTCAGTCATCCCACCTACAGAGACACCAGCGAGTTCACACTGGAGAGAAGCTGTTCACCTGCTCAGAATGTGGGAAGGGATACACTCAGTCATCTGAATTATTGGCACACCAGTCAGTTCACAGTGGGGAGTGGCCATTCACCTGCTCAGAATGTGGGAAAGGATTTACTCAGTCAACCCAGCTATTGGCACACCAGTCAGTTCACACTGGGGAGTGGCCATTCACCTGCTCAGAATGTGGGAAGGGATTCACTCGGTCATCACAACTACTGGCACACCAGTCAGTTCACACCGGGGAGAAGCCATTCACCTGCTCAGTCTGTGAGAAGAGATTCACTCAGTCATCCCACCTGCAGAGTCATCAGCGAGTTCACACTGGGGAGAGGCCGTTCATCTGCTCAGAATGTGGGAAGAGATTCACTTACTCTTACACCCTACAGAGACACCAGCGAGTTCACACTGGGGAAAAGCTGTTCACCTGCTCAGAATGTGGGAAGAGATTCACTCAGTCATCCAACCTACAGAGTCACCAGCGAGTTCACACTGGGGAGAGGCCGTTCACCTGTTCAGTCTGTGAGAATAGATTCACTCACTTATCCAGCCTACAGAGACACCAGCAAGTTCACACTGGGGAGAAACCATTCACCTGCTCAGAATGTGGGAAAGGATTCACTCGGTCATCCAACCTACAGAGTCATCAGCGAGTTCACACTCGGGAGAAGCCGTTTACCTGCTCAGAATGTGGGAAAGGATTCACTCAGTCATCCCAACTACTGGCACACCAGTCAGTTCACAATGGGGAGTGGCCGTTGTTATGAATCTCTAGGTTTCGTTTGCTGTGGACTGTCATTTAAAGAGAGAGAGAGAGAGAGAGAGATTAAGAAGGCGAATCAGTCTGACTTGCCGCTTCTTTACATCGCTCGCAGCTTGTTTAGTTTAAACCGAGGACACGGACACTCAGAGTCAGACGGAGACGAAGGAGGAAAAATGGAAGGATCGAAACCAGGGAACTAGTGGCCAAGGGTCACTGTTTAGAACTTCCCTATCCCACAAGGGTGGGTTAATTATCGATTCAGCGTACATCGAATGTGTGGTTGTCACCTCGTTTGATCCATAGGAGTGGATCTGATTTGAGGTATCCTGTGAAGACCACTTATGTGTTAACCCTTGCCTGGGTGTGGTGTGGTAATTCACTTGAAGACGATACCCCTTGTGACAAGTCACTTTCGGTGATAATTCGTATGTGTATTTGGAATGATGACAGATAAAATCTACAGTGACTGTTCTCTCGTTTTACCACCATGGGACCTGTGGAATTCGACATAATTGCCTTCTCTGGAAATTCACCCTGCATTACAAATATCTCTCTCATCACCTATTCCATGGATGAACTGAACTTTCATATTTTACCATCTCAAGACTCTAAGCCTTGTTTCCCCCGAGCTCAATAGTTTGGGAGTTATATTTACCCACACATATATACACACATAACTCTGTTAACTTTTGTTTATCTTGCTTAAGTTACTATATTATGAGTCGATACTAATAAAGATAGTTGTTTTAGCATCAAAGCCAGACTTCAGGTGTAGTCTACTGCTGCTAGTTCATTTCTAAAGCGTTATGGTTTGTAACAAAATTGGGGCCTGCGTCCAGGATATGAACAAATTCGGGGGCGTATTGATTGATTAATTATCAATTTCATTGGGGAAATCCCTTTTGATTTATTTGTGGGTGAAAAATCAGCAGCAATGGATGTTGATAGATTTCTGCAAGCGCCAACCTCTGAGGCATTAGAGGATGCCAGAAGGACTGAGCTGTTGAGTACTGCTAAAAGGTTAAAACTTGGAAAGGTGAAATTGACAATGAGGAGGTCACAGAGGCAGAGGATAATAACTGAACATTGTGTATCCAAGGGTATGTTTAAAGTGGAGGAGTTGGAGGTGTTTCCTGAAAGTAAACTGAGTGAGCTTGAGCTCCCGTACAAGTTAAAAAAAATAATGATGGAGGCTGCAGAAAGGCAGAGGCAGTTTGAAGCTAGAGAGGCAGAAAAACAGAAGGAGGAAGCAGAAAGACAGAGGCTGTTTGAGCTGGAAAGATAGAGAGATTGCAGCAAAGTGGTCTAGCATCAGACTCTGGTGATAAGTTTGAGGCCAGTCGGGAAGTTAAATTGGTACCTCCATTTGATGAGGCAGAGGTTGATAAATACTTTCAGCATTTTGCTCAGAGTTTAAAGTGGCCAAAAGAGAGTTGGCCTATTCTCTTACAAAGTGTAATTAAGGGGAAGGCTCAGCAAGCCTATTCTGCTTCGACAGTTGATGAAACAGCTGATTATGACATTGTGAAACAGGCTGTGCTCAAAGCTTATGAGTTGGTCCCAGAAGCATACAGGCAAAAGTTTAGAAATTTGAGGAGATCTCTGAACCAGACTTGTATGGAATTTGCTTATGAGAAGTTTGTGTGTTTTGACCGCTGGCACACATATAAAATGTAAATGATGACTTTAACAGCTTGAAAGAGTTAGTTTTAGTTGAAGAATTCAAAAGATGCGTCCCTAATGACTTAAAGACATATTTAGATGAAAAGGATGCTGCCACTTTGCAGAAGTCTGCTAGATTAGCAGATCAGTTTGCTTTAACTCATAAGGTTAAATTTTCCCTGAATAACAGCTACCAAAAGAGTAGCAGGAATAACTAGGGTAAACCAGAAATTAATACTGGGACTATTAACAAGAGTAAGGATGAAGGGAAGAAGTTGAAGGAGAAATATTCTGGTCTTACTTGTTACTATTGTAAGAAAGCTGGTCATATGATGGCTAATTGTTCCATCCTGAAGAAGAAAAAGGAAAAGGAGGCAGTCCCAGATGCCTGTGATCAGTCTGTTGAAGCACCTACAAACCCACATTTTGTTGAGGCTCAGTTAAGGACTGAGAGGTCTGACCGAGTGAAGAAGGGATTTGATCATTTTATGTCAGATGGGTTTGTATTAGTAAAGGAAGGGTCAACCCTGATACCAGTGAAAATTATTCGAGATACTGGGGCTTCTCAGTCACTTATATTAGACAGCATTCTAAAGTTTGGTGATGAGTCTGACATTGGTGAGGTAAATCTTATTAAAGGCATTGGGGGTGGCATGGTTTCTGTGCCATTGCACAGGGTAACTTTACAGTCAGGGTTGGTTTCGGGACCTGTTAAATTCAGATTATGCTCAAGTTTACCGGTGGAAGATGTTACTTTGCTGTTAGGGAATGACCGGGCAGATGGTAAAGTTGTTCCTGCGGTGCAGTTGACAACTAAGCCAACCACTGACGACCCACAGATGGATTTTAACATTTATCCTTCCTGCGCAGTAACTCGAAGTATGGCTAAATGTCTGCCAACGCAGACGGTTCTGTGCGGCATGATTCTGATACCCATGACAGCCAAATTCGGGATTCAGGTTATGACGACTTAAAACAGAGATCATCTTCCTCTTTCTCTCCTGCTCCATGGAACCAGACTCAGTGCCAGAGACCGGATCACCATGGTCGTCCTCTGTCAGGTCATCCCGCTCAACAGCATCCAAAATGAGATAACGATTACTGAGGGGGATGGCCACAGGGGTGCTCTCTACTATCTGAGCTCTTCCCATCACTTCCCTGACAGTCACCCACTTATCTAACTCCTGCAGCCTCAGTGACTAACTCCTTGTAGCTCCTATCTAACTCCTGCTCACGTTCCATTACAAGCTGCAGGTCATCAAGCCGCAGCTCCAGATCCCGAACGCGGTTTCTCAGAAGCTGCACCTTGGTGCACCTGGCACAGATATGGCCATATGGGATACTGGAAGATTTTCGGGGTTCCCACATATTACTCCCAGAGCAAAGTCCTAACCCTGCAGACATGCTCTGGTACACGTTTATATGCTCAGTAAACATGTTCACTGCTTAATCACCTGGAGGAGGAAACGAGATGGGAAATAGTCATAGTCATGCTTTATTGATCCCAGGGGGAAATTGGTTAAATTGGTTATCTAACTATGCTGAGAACACAGAAGCAAAGGAAGGAAATCTAATGACGACACTCTGTTTCTGCATCAAGTAGTTCAAAAGGCAGATTGTATTTTGGCCTTCACCGCACAGGGAGTGGAGTTAATGTAATGGGCCAGTGTAGCTACCATTGTACAGGGTGTCAGTGAAGCCACATCTGGAATTCTATGCACGGCTTTAACCCCCAAGCAGAAAGAAATCTTAAGAGTAGCTATGGAGTCAGCCAGAGCAGTTTTACCAGTGTAATAAATGGGATGATTTACCAGCAGAGGTGAGATAATTTGGCCCTGAATTTAGAACATATTTACAAACAATAGGTTATTTGTGAAGCATCTTGAAGTATCTCTCCTCGTCAGTCAGAGAGCCACAGAGAGGGGTCGATGAGAGATGCTGATTTCAAATGGAGATGTGTGAAAATTCCTGGAAATTTATATTTTCTATTTAATTTCGCTTTGTGATCAATGAGCTATCAATCTATTTGAGTGTACACTCTTTGGGATTCACTGCCCTGAGGGTGTGAAGGCCGGTTGGCTGGGTATTTTTGAGGTGAACATATATAATTAATTAAGGGGAGCAAGGGGAATGGACACAGGAGCTTAGATCATACACAGTTGTGTTGAATAATCATGAGATCATAAGACACAGCGGGAGAATTTTTCCTCTTCTCTGTTCTAAATGGAGGTCCCACTATTCTGAGGGTGTGTTCCCCTGGTCCCCGACTGCAGGAAAAATCCTCTCCACATGCACTCTTTCTCTGCTTTTCGGCATTCGACAGCCTCCCTCATTTTTTTCTAAATGCTGTAGGATACAGGCCCAGAGACATCAAATGCTCCTCATGCGTTAAACCTGTCAGCCTCGGAATCATTTTCATGAACCTCCTCTGGACTCTGTCCAATTCCAGCACATTTTTCCCGAGATGAGTCCCTACACTATTCATAATAGTCCGCGTGGTTTAACCATTGCCTGATAATGTTTCAACATAGTATCCTTATGAATAGTCCTCTCGTAATGAATGGTAGCATCATATTTACATAACTTTAATGGTAAATGCCCAGAATGAAGAGTAAAAGGAAAGACGATGGGCAGTGATTTTTTTTTCAACTGGAAGGAGAAATCGATACTGATGCATTCAGGTTTGAGCTACACAGGTGGAGTATGATGTGTTTCTCTTCAACCCTGAGGCTGTCAAGTTGAGCAACTCCAGCCATTACTATTCTGCCATCATCCCTGCTAGTGTTCCCTTCCTATCAACTTTGGTGAGCTCTTCTCCCGTGCCTCCGTATTTCCCCTCACTCCACTAATAATGATGCATCTTGTTGTACCTTTCCCCACTCAAAGTGCAGGGTGAATTCTAACATGTTATGATCACTGCATCAACATGCTTCCTTTACCATAAGCTCCCTAATCAAATTTGGTTCATTACACAACACCCAATCCAGAATTAACTTTTCCCCAGTGGGGACAATTACAAGCTGTTCTAAAAGGCATCTCATTGGTATTTTCCAAATTCCCTCTCTTGAGATCAAGCACAAACCTGATTCTCATAATCTCCCTCCACCCATCTGGCTCACGGACTGTTTGTCCCACTCCCATCGGGGTATAGACTACGCAGCATCCTCACCAGGACTACCAGCCTCTGGGACGGCTACTTTTCCCAAGCAGGAAGGCTGATAAATATCTCTACCCACTAACCCACCCTTCCACACCATCAGACCCCTCTACTTGTCTGTCATCTTATGTGCAGACATCCTATGCCAAGCGTCACTTTAAGGACATACAATCAATCTGTACACAATATATAAGCTGTGGATGTATGTTTTCACTATTGTGTTTTTGTGCTGCATTGGAGCCGGAGTAAGAATTACTTCGACCTCATTTACACTTGTCTGCTGGAAATGGAACTAAACAACCTTGAATCTTGAATAAACATTTCAGCAGGTTGCAGCGTCACGTTTCTGTCTCTCAACATTATTGTGGCAGAGCGCCACCTGGTGACAATAGTGTCCACAAATCAGGGGGTCCTGTTATGGCAATTCACCACCAAGTGGCAGTGTTGTCCACAAAAGGGAGAGGTTTGCAGCGATAACAAGAGGTGCAGGGGGCTGGAAGCCAACTGCAAGTGGAAGAATTGCCAGACCTGCTCCAAACCGCTCTCCTCACCACCAGTCAAGGTCCCAAACAGTCCTTCCGTATGAGGCAACTCTTCAACATCGTGACTGTTGGGGTCATCTACTATTTCCAGTTTTCCCGGTATGGCCTCCTTGACATTAGTGAGACCCGATGCAGTGTCTGCATTCTGCACGCTGTCCCGATGAGATTCTGCAGATGTTGCAGATGCAGAGTAACATACGCAAAATGCTGGAGGAAGTCAAGAGACCAGGTAGCTTCTATAGAGGGGGATAAAGCAAAACAGAGATTTCCTGCCGAGACCCTTCATCGGGACTGGAAGTGTGGAGAAGCCAGAACAAGATGGTGCGGGGAGTGGAAAGAGTCCAAGCTGGTCTGGTCCAAGGTGAAGCCAGATAAGAGTGAAGGTGAGTGGGTGGGGGAGGTGGGAGATGAAGTGAGACGGTCTGAGGTGGGAGGTGGAAAATGCAAAGGGCTGAAAAGAGGGAATCTGATTGGATAGGAGAGCGGAAAATGGGAAAAAGAAGGAAGGAAAAGAGGAACCAGAGGGAGACAATCTGCAGTGGAGAAGTGGGGAGACAGAATGGAGGAGACGGGCATGTGGGCTGATGAAAAGAAAAGGTGGAGGTTCAAGTTGAATACATCGATGTTCATATCATCAGTAGTAAACTGCGGAATGTAATACAAGATGTTGCTCCTCCAGCCTGAGAGTGCACTCACCGTGTTAGTTAAACAATGAACCGGAAATGAGTGGATTAATAATTTTCCCCTGGGATCCCTATTACATCAATCCTCTCTCACCTCAAACTGGTGCCCTCTGGTTGTTGATTCCACAAAAGCGGGGAAAGGGACTGCTCTGTACACTCATGGTTTGGAAATCCTGCACAAGGTCAGCCTCAATCTCCTGCACTTCAAGGCATGAAGTCCCAACCTGCCCAACCTCTCTCCAGACCTCAGTCCCTCGAGTACCGGCACCATTCTCATAAATCTTCTCTGCACTCATTGTAGCTTCACGTCATCTCTCCTATAGCAGAACGACCAAAACTGAATACAGTAATCCAGGCACAGATACCCGAGCAATACCCTAACCCTACTGCAACCTCACTAGCCTGTTCTTCAGGCCATGAGCCATGAGGTATGAGACAGGGGCTGCTCAGCCAATCAAGTCTGCTCCACCATTCCTTCGTGTCCAATTGGTTATGTCTCTCAACCCCATTCTCCTGCCTTCTCCCCATAATCTTTGAACATCCATTTAAAATACACTCACTGACTTGGCGTCTACTCTGTCCATGGCAATGAATTCCAAAGATTTACCAATCCCTGCTAAAGAAATTCCTCCTCATCTCTGCTTTCAATCGATGCCCTATATTATTGAGGCCGTGGCCTCTGGTCCCAAACTCACACAGTATAAGGTGCATCTTCCTTATAGGCAGTCTATTGAGGTCTTTCAATATTTAATAAGTTTCAATGAGATCCCCTCTCTTTCTTATGGACCAGCGAGTACAGGTCAAAGCCGTCTATCGCTCCTCATACGTTAACCCTTTCATTCCTGGAATCATTCTCATGAACCTTCTCCGGACCCGTTCCAATACGATCACATCTTTTCTCAGATAGGAGGTCGGAAACTGCTCACAATACAAGAAGAGCGAACAGAAGGAAATCTGCAGATGCTGGAAATTCAAGCAACACACGTAAAAGTTGCTGGTGAACGCAGCAGGCCAGGCAGCATCTCTAGGAAGAGGTACAGTCGACGTTTTTGGCCAGACCCTTTGTCAGGTCTCCTGATGAAGGGTCTCGGCCTGAAACGTCGACTGTACTTTTTCCTAGAGATGCTGCCTGGCCTGCTGCGTTCACCAGCAACTTTGATGTGTGTTACACCAAGAGCGATCTGACAAATGTGTTATAAAGCTACAGTATCACATCCTTGCTCTGAAAAGCTAACATTACAGTTGTTATCCTTTATCAACTCAATCTGCAAGCAAACCTTTTGGGACCTCTGCTCAAGGACTCCCAAGTACCTATGAACCTCTGATTTTTGAATTTTCTCCCTTTTTTTTTCTTTGCCCTTATTCCTTCTACCAATTGTACGTGACCGTACACTTACATACACTGTATTTCATCTCATACTTTGTTGCGTGTTCTCCAAACCTATCGAGCTCCTTCAAGACGAAGAAAATAAAATGGCTTAAAGGGACTGACCTTTTCAACACTGCACAAACTTTCCTGATCTTGCAGCGGCTATCTCAGATGCAGGCCATTATTCCTGAACGAAGATTCAATAAGGTCGATCCTTTATAAAACCGCCGAACGACACCAACTTTACTCAATCCTTCGTGTTCCCGTACTTCAGTAAGGTCTTCACCCTCCTATACTAGACTGCAAAGGTAAATCAGAGGTGCAACACATAAAACGTGCAGTGATTGGCGAAACTGCTGGCACAACGATATTACCTTACAATAGAAGGTATAACTCCACCTTAAAACGGAACTGCGTCATGAGACGAATACGCAGCATATCGGAGTAACTGACGAATTAAACAACGAATCAACTGCAACACAATAGGGGTTTCCACTTTTATATACCTGTAGGGAACATGTCATCACGTGACGTCACACTGGCGGGAAATTTACATCATCCCACCATCACAAGACCATTACATCATGCTCACAAGATACTCAATTACATCATGGTCATAAGGCAGTCAGAAAATACCCACGAGGTATGTAACAATGGATACAGTCTTACGATGCTGGGTAAATGAAATCAGCTCAGTTCGTGTGATTGAGTTGAGCAGTGATGGAGAGAGAGGGGTGTGGTGGTTATATGAGTAAGCCGATGCCGTCGACCCTCCGTTGTCCTCTGAAATGACCTTTAAGTCACCGAATGTGACCACATAAAGGAGACCAACTTCTGTAGTTATTAACCCAGGCAAGGATTGGATACACTGATATCTTCCCACCGGTCAGCCCTTTTCCACACTGTGAGAGCCACTGATCAATCCTCCAAAAACCCACCTTTCTGTGGGGACTACAAAGCTCATCCAGTGTGCTAAACCATGTGTGTATGTCTAACAACCAGCTGACCTTGTGTTTATCTCAGCATGCTGAACACCAGCTGTCCATCACATAACGCCGCCCTCGGTCACCATGACGACTCACGAGCTGCTCGTTGCTCTCTCTCTCTAAATCAGCTGAACTCTCTCTCTCTTTTTAATGGTACAGTCCATAAGGGATCATTCAGGATATCGTCACACCTACTTACCTTTTGGAAAAATTGTGATCAAAGAGCAAAATTTTTAACTGTGCATTACAAAATATAAAGCAATGCGGATGTGATTATCATGTAGCACATGACAGAATCATATACAAATACTAGTTTCTATTTCACTTTTAAAATTAACATTCAGATAGTTAATCTACCATGATATCGTCTTTCTCTTTCACATGCTTTGTTACAAAAAAAGTCAAATTCCTGCAGAACCAGATCCTGGTATATTCAAACTGGCGTTTCATCACCCATTGTCCCTTTTCCACTTCACCAGAACAATTAACCATCACGTGATCAGCTCGCATAACTGCCTGAACTTCATGCTGAACAGGTAACACCTTATCACCAGTGTTTCCCAAACTAAGCCCATTTGGTGAACTTCCAAACAAGTTGTTAATTCCAAACAAGTAATTACTTTTATCTCCAACATATTTAGTTCCACAGGTTTCCATAGTAACACACACAGATGGTCCCTCCTGGTCAAAACAACACTTCAAGTTTTGTCTCTCCACACCACAAACTTCAGTTTGTTTATTTCTAAAGTCCAAAACAAACGGTAACAGACTAGCAGGCACCTTGTTACCAAACCACCATCCCTTCAGCAAGGTCAACGGTCCTGAAACCAATCCAGACTTTAAATTTACCTTATTCAAAGGTTCAGAAACAACACTTTTTTCTTTATCTTCAATAACATTTATCTCACCAATTTTCATCTCATCTCCAACTTTTAGAACACTGTCTAATACAAGTGACCGAGAATCCTCAATTTCCACTGGTACCAAGGTTAACCCCTTATTCACGGAACCAAGTCCATCTTACACTAAAGGACTGCATTCCTTTTCAACCAAGTCAGACACCTCAGACCTTAACTGAGTTTCAACACAAGGTTCAGTACCTGTGAATCCACAGGTACTTCAACAACCTGAATGCAGGCAATCGGGACGGCTGCCTCTTCTAGGCCTTCATCACTGGTCCCAGTTTCACATTGCAGGTTACCCTGATCCTCCCAGCTACTCTCTGGGAAACTCTCATCCGGAGTAAACTCAACCTCTTGGGTTAAAACAACCTCGCCGCTGACTTAGCAGACTCTGAAAGGGTCTCAGCCTCTTTCTCATCCTCCCTCTTTAATATTTCTAACCGAAGCTGATCCTCAGCCTCAGTAGGTTTACTTTCAACAAACATTTCCCACATATCCTCTTCAAAGGTTCCCTTGGATATATAATGCTGTGCTATTAACGCCTGTATTAACACCTTCCTCATTCTAGTGGTCACAATAAGGTTTAACATGTCAGCAATTCCCAACAGCAGAGCCCTCTTAGCATCATCCAAGTCTTCAGGGGTTTGTTCTGCCATAAATCTTTCAATACTAGCCTCCATTTCTGCTGTTTTGTTTTCCTGTTTTCCCACACAAACAAATCTTCCCCAATCACATCGAAATTTAAAGAACCAGTTGCTAAACTGGAGATCCCAGCGGTGCCTCCAATTTTGTTACGAACCCCATAAAGGGTTTAAAGAACCAGCAGTAATGGAACATACCTGGAGTCTGGTTTTTCTGTTAACTATTTCTATTTTTATGAGTAACTATGCAAAACAGTAACATAAAATCAGATAAATAAAACAGGTTAGCAAAGTTTATGCATATATAAGTGTGGAAATATATAAAAGCCAAGCTTCTTCAAGCTTAGGAAGTAAATGGATACAGTCTAACGATGATGGGTAAATGAAATCAGTTCAGTTTGTGTTACTGATTTGAGTAGTGATGGAGAGACAGAGGTGTGGTGGTTGTTCGAGTAAACCAATGCCGTCGATCCTCCATTCCCTTCCGAAATCCCTGAATGTGACCACGAAAAGGAGACCGTCTTCTGTGCTTAAGTTATCAACCGAGGCCAGGGTTGGACACATTGCTAACTTCCCACCGGTCACCCCTTTTCCACACTGATCGATGCTCCAAAGACCCACCTTTCTGTGGGGACAACAAAGCTCATCCAGTGTCCAGAACCATGTGTGTGTCTAACAACCAGCTGACCTTGTGTTTATCTCAGCATGCTGAACACCAGCTGTCCATCACGTAACACCGCCCTCGGTCACCATGACGACTCACGAGCTGCTCGCTGCTCTCTCTCTCTAAATCAGCTGCACCCTCTCTCTCTTTTTAAAGGTACAGTCCATAAGGGATCATTCAGGATATTGTCACACAATACTGACCCCTATGGAATACCATTAGTTACCGTCAGCAAAACAGAATTCCCCACATTATTCTGACTCTTTCTCCCTTGTCAGTCAGCCAATCTTCGATCCATGCAAGTATCTTTCCTGTAATTCCATGAGCTATGATCTTGTTAAGCAGCCTCAGAAACAGAGAAACATAGAAAACCTGCAACAAAATACAGGCCCTTCGGCAAATTTACTAACCTATCCTTCCACTTCGTATCCAGGTCATTTATAAAATCACGAAGCGTAGGGGTCCCAGAACAGATCCCTGAGGCACCCCACTGCTCACAGACTTCCATGCGGAATATGACCCATCTACAACCACTCCTTGCCTTCTGTGGGCAAGCCAGTTCTGGATCCACAAAGCAATGTCCCCTTGAATCCCATGCCTCCTTACTTTCTCAATAAGCCTTGCATGGGGTACCTTGTTAAAGATCATCTTAAAATCCAAGCTGACAACACCCAGTGCCTCTGCTTATCTGTCCCGCCTGTTATTTCCTCAACGTATTCCAAGAGATTTGTCAGACATAATTTCCTCCAAAGGAGTCCTGCTGAGTATGGCCTACTTCATCATGCGTCGCCAATTACAGTACCCAAAAAAACTCACTCTTAATACACTCTAACATCTTCCTGACCACTGAGGTCAGACAAACTGTCCTATAATTTCCTTTCTTCTGCCTCCCTCTCTTGTTAAAGAGTGGAGTGACATTTGCAACTTTCTAGTCCGCCAGAACTGTTCCAAAATCCAGTGATTCGTGATAGGTCATTACTCATTACTTTCAGAGAAAACTAAGGGGGGTTTTCTTCACTCACAGGCAGGGAGAGTGTGCAACAAGCTGCCAGAGCAAGTGGCAGGGACGATTTCAATCTTTAAGTGGAGTTTGCTTAGGTCCATGGATGAGAAGGATATGGAGGGCTATGGTCCAGGTGGAAGTTGTTGGAACTCGGCAGATTAATGCTTTGGCACGGACTAGATTGGCCGAATGGCATTTTCCTGCGCTGTAGTGTTCTATGACTCTAATGCCTTCACAATCTCTTCAGCTATCTCTTTCTGAATCGTGGGGTGTTCACCTTCTGGTCCAGGAGCCTTATCTACCTTCAAAATTTTCAACTTCCAAAACATCTTCCCTCCTTGGTAAAAGCATGTAACCTCACTTCTGACCTAGATACTCCTGAATGTTTGGCATTTATGTAATAAATTCAATGACACAATTGTACTGGGTGACTTCAATCTGCAGGAGAATTGGGAAAGTCAGCTTTTTGTGAGATTGCAAGAGAGGGAATGTATTGAATGCATACGAAATGGCTTCTTGGAGCAGCTGATGGTTGAGGCTGCCCAGGGAACTGCTATCTTAGATTTGGTGTTCTGTAATAACCCAGGTCTTATTAGGGAAGGTAACGTAAAAAAAAAAAAAAAAAAAAAAAAAAAAAAGCATTAGAAGGCAGTGATCATAATATGATTGAATTGAATTTCTACTTCAATTTGTGAGGGGGAAGCACAGGTCACATGCACAGTATTGCAATGGAAATGGAATAAAGGGAATTACAGAGGCAGGAGATAGGTGGTTCCCCAGGTGGCTGACGTTTCTGAGAATAGTTCATAATGTACAGGACAGATATGTCCCGCAGAAGTAGTTCCCAAACAGCGGGGCTAGGCTACCGTGGCTGGCAAAGGAAGTTAAGGACTGTATAAAAGTCAAGGAAAGTGCTTATAAGGTAGCAAAAGTAAGCAGGAAATTAGATAATTGGGCAGCTTTTAAAATCGAACAACAGGCAACTAAAAAAAACTATATGAAAGGGAAAAGTGAAATATGAGAGCCAACTAGACAACAATATAAACAATCATAAAAAATGCGAAAGGGAGGCAGGAGTTGATATTGGCCCGCTGGAAAATGATGCTCATGAGGTAGAAATGGGGAAGAGATGGTAGATGAACTTGATAGGGACTTTGCATCGTCTTCTCTGTGGAAGACACTAGCAGTGTGCCAGTGATCCGTGAGTGTCAGGGAGCAGGAGTGAGTGCCATTGCTATTACAAAGGAAAACGTGCTAGGCACACTCAGTTTCTTAAAGTTGAAAGGTCACCTGAACCAGATGGACTACATCACAGAGTCCTGAGGGAGGTTGCTGAAGAGATAACAGATGCAATGGTCGTGGCCCGTTCAGAATCACTTGATTCTGGCATGGTCCTGTAGGACAGGAAGATTGCAAATGTCACTCCAGCGTTTGAGAAGGGAGGAAGGTATAAAAAAAAGCAAATTATAGTCCAGTTAGCCCAACCTCAGCGGCTGGGAAAGCGTTTGAGTCTAATATAACAGATGAGGTTTTGGGCTACTAGGAGACGAAAGATAAAATAAGTCAAAGCTTCTCTACAGGGAAATCTTGCCTGACAAATCTGTTAGAGTTCTTCGAGGAAGTCATAAGCAGGATGGACTAACGAGAGGCAGTGGATATCATTTAGTTGGACTTTCAGAAGGTGTCACACATGAGACTGCTTGACAGGATAAAAATCAGAAGAAACACTGGCATGGACAGAGGAATGGCTGACAGCCAAGAGGCAGCGAGTAGGAATGAAAGAAACCTTTTCTGGTAGGCTAGCAGTGACTAGTGGTCTTCAGGGGTCAGTATTCGGTCCGCTACTTTTCACATTGTTTGTCAGTAATTTGGATAATGGAACTGATGGCTTTGTGGCAAGGTTTGCAGATGATACAGAGATAGGTGGAGACATTGGTAGTACTGAGGAAGCAATGCGATTGCAGCAGGACACAGACAATTTTGAAGAATGGACAAAAAAGTGGCAGATGAAATACAATATTTTGAAATGTACGATAATGCATTTGGGCAAAAGTAACAACAGTGAACTATTATCTGATTAGGGAGAAGTTTCAAACAACAGAAGTATAGCAGGAAATATGGGTCTTTGGGCAAGACTCGCAGTAGGTTAGTTTACAGGTTGAGCCTGTGGTAAAGAAGACAAATGCAATGCTGGCATTTATTAAAAGTGAAGTGGAATTGAGAAGCAAGGAGATAATGCTGATACTTTATAAAACACTACTTAGGCCACAGTTAGAGTACTTGGGACCCATATCTCAGAAAAGGTGTGCTGTCGTTGGAGAGAGACCAGAGGATGTTCAAGAAGATGATATCGGGAATGAAGGGGTTAAGATACGAGGAGCATTTGCCAGCCTTGGGCCTGTGTTCCTTCACTGACTTATGTTTAATAAATGCAGATGATGGGTGGTAAATCTCACTGAGACCCACCGAATGTGGGAAGGTCGAGATAGTGTGGAGGAGGAGAGAACTTTTCGTATGGTGGGGGTAGCCATGACAGAGGGCATGGCCTCAAAACTGAGGAGCGACCTTTTATAGTAGTTAAGGAGGATTTTATTTAGTCAGAGAGCAGTGAATCTGTGGAATTCTCTGACACAGATGGCAGTGGGGTCCAAATCTGTGGGTACATTTAAAGCAGAAGCTAGTAGTTTGCTGATCAGTCACGGCATTACAGGATATGCTGAGGAGGCAGATGCATGAGGTTGAGTGAGAACCGGGATCAGCCGTGATAGAACGGCGGAGCAGACTCAGTGGGGCTGAATGGCCTAATTCTGCTCCTATGTCTTATAGTCTTATACTGCTAGTGTCTTACGCAGTGAAAATTGACACAAAATATTTATTACATTTGGCCGCTATTTCTTTACTAACTCACCAGCATCATCTTCCAGCTGTACAATATCAACTTTTGTCTCTCTTTTACTCTTTGTATATCTGACCAACTTTTGATAGTTGATATTATTGGCTCAATTACTTTAATTTTTCATCTTGTCTCTCCTGAGTGTTTTTTTCTTTAGTTGTCTCCTGTTGGTTATGTAAAGCTTTCCAATCCTCGAACATCCCACCAGTTTCTTGCTATATTATATGACCCCACTTTTGCTTTCATCAAAAACAGGAGAAAATCTGTGGATGCTGGAAATCCAAACAACACATACACAAAATGCTGGAGGAACCTAGGAAGCCATTAATAATATTACAGGATAAACAAGCAGGAACAACTCCCTCAATAGATAAAACCAACCCAACACACACATGTTCCTCGACCAGTGGAGCACCTCACCACAGGTATTATTTGTGTCATCAGTCAGACAACCGAAAGATTTTTTCTGTCAATCAGCTTCCAAATGTTGCTACTCTGTCATTCGTTGCCATGCCCCGCTGTTGATTCCCTTCTCCTCATCATATGTTCTTACCCTGACCATCGTCCAGAGCCCCAAACTCTGCCCTGTGCAGACCTGCCTCTGGTTTCTGACCCTGCTTCACTGAACACCCAACTGATGGTTTCTCATTCTGCTTTCAGTCTTTACAGGACAGTGGTGTTTTCTAACAACCCTTTAGAAGCAGGGAAAATGACCCATAATGTGGAAATGAATCATGATTAAGGAGGTTAACTACCAATGTCATTCTTCCTCAGCCCAGAGATTGGAGGGGCAAAGAACATGTCAGTCAGAACTGCAGTCAGCTCAACTTCTTCAGTCTGCAGAAAATTCAAGGGAAACCACTTCACCCACAGAGATGTGACTGTTTGGAACCCATCACCACAGGGAGACCGAGAGGGGAACAACAGGGGAGGATTTAAAAGGACTGTCGTGCAACTGAATCACTGGCTGGGTTCAGCCAGCCTGATTTGACTCTTGACTGCACACTAGGTGTGTTATAAATTCACTAAATACTGGAGACAGAGTGTAAAACGGAACTGATTTATTTGTCACAGATCCAGAATATTAAACTCCAGTCCCATTAAAGGCGAACATGCAGCAGAAGAAACTCCTCCCATGCCCAGTGACCAGGGTGCAGAACTGGGTGTGGTGAGCAGCAGCAATAATTGCAGAGTTCAGCACCGACAGTCACTCTCGGAATTGCATTCAGCACGGTGATGGACAAATATCCAGCAAGCAGCTTATTGAAATTTCTTCCTAGTGTGAAAACGGTAGTGTGTCACAAGGTTAGGTTACTGAGTAGATTAGATTCAACTTTATTGTCATTGTGCCGAATACAGATACAAAGCCAATGAAATGCAGTTAGCATCTGTCCAGAAATGCGAAGAACAGTGTTATTTATAAAATAACTGCGAATGAAAAGTAAGTGCTACAGCACACAAATATAAAAGTACTGAGACAGTACAATATGGATGCAATACTGCTTAGCGCTGTGATGTGAGGTTCAGCAGTGTCACAGCCTCAGGGAAGAAGCTCTTCTTGTGCCTGCTGGTGCGGGAGCGGAGGCTCCTGTAGTGCCTACTGGATGGGAGGAGAGTAAAAAGTCCATGGTTAGGGTGAGATGCATCCTTGATAATGCTTTTCGCTCTGCCCAGTTAGCCTTTATGGTAGATGTTCCCAATGGTGGGCGATCAGGTGCCAATAATCCGCTGGGTAGTTTTCACAACATGCTGGAGTGCTTTGCGATCCGATACAGGACAATTGCCATACCACACTGAGATGCAGTTGGTGAGTATGCTCTCAATGGTATAGCAGGAAGAGGTGAGCTTTTTTGATGCTCCACAGGAAATAAAAGCGCGCTTGTGCCTTTTTGATCAGGATGGAGGAGTTCAGGGACCAGGTGGGATCCTCAGAAATGTGGACACGAAGGAATTTGAAGTTTGATACACGCTCCACTACAGCTCCGTTGATGTAGATGGGGATGTGAGTGTGGCTCATAGCATGCCAGAAGTCCACAATAATCTCCTTGGTCTTCTGGGTGTTAAGGGCCAGACTGTGCTGGTCATTATCGCTGTCGGCTTCCCACATTCAAAACAGGTGAACGACCTCTCCCCAGTGTGAACTCAATGAAGCACATTTGGTGCAGGTGGCTGAGAGAATCTCTTCCAAATGTCTGAGCAAGTGATCAGTCTCTACCCAGTGTGAACTCGCTGGTGTTTCAGTAGATGAGATGATCGAGTAAATCCCTTCCCACAGTCTGAGCAGGTGAACGGCTTCTCCCCAGTGTGAACTCGCTGGTGTCTCTGTAGGTTGGATGACTGAGTGAATCCCTTCCCACAGTTTGAGCAGGTGAACGGCTTCTCCCCAGTGTGAACTCGCTGGTGTCTCTGTAGGTTGGATGACTGAGTGAATCCCTTCCCACAGTCTGAGCAGGTGAACGGCCTCTCCCCAGTGTGAACTGACTGGTGTAGCATAAGGGAGGATGACAGAGTGAATCCCTTCCCACAGTCTGAGCAGGAGAACATCCTCGCCCCAGTGTGAACTGATTTGTGTGCCAATAGGGAGGACGACAGAGTGAATCCTTTCCCACAGTCTGAGCAGGTGAACGGCCTCTCCCCAGTGTGAACTTGCTGGTGTCTCAGTAGATCAGATGACCGAGTGAATCCCTTCCCACAGTCTGAGCAGCTGAATGGCCTCTCCCCAGTGTGAACCTGCTGGTGTGTCTGTAGATGAGATGACTGAGCGAAGCCCTTCCCACAGTCTGAGCATTTAAATGGCCTCTCCCCAGTGTGAACTCGCTGGTGTATCTGTAGATGAGATGATTGGGTGAATCCTTTCCCACATTCACAGGTGAATGGCTTCTCCCTACTGTGAACTGACTGGTGTGCCAATAGGGTGGATGATCGAGTGAATTCCTTTCCACATTCTGAGCAGGTGAACAGCTTCTCCCCAGTGTGAACTCGCTGGTGTCTCTGTAGGGTGGAAGAGTGAGGGAATTTCTTCCCACAATCTGAGCTGGTGAAATCCCTCTCTGCAGTGTGAACAGACTGGTGTTTTAGTAGGTGAGATGCCTGAGTGAATCCCTTCCCACAATCTGAGCAGGTGAACGGCTGCCCCCCGGTGTGAACTCGCTGGTGAGCCATTTGGTCAGATGACTGAGTGAATCCTTCCCCACAAATTCAGCAGGTGACCAGCCTCTGCCCAGTGTGAACTGACTGGTGTGTCCACAGGTGGGAAGACAGACTGAATCTCTTCTCACACACAGAACAGAAGAATTGCCTTGCTCAGTGTGAACTTGCTGATGTACCTTCTGTTGAGATGACTGAGTGAATTCATTCCCACTGTCTGAGCAAGTGACTGGCCTCTCCCCTGTGTAAAATGATGGGTGTGCCAGATGGGTATGCCAGCCAGATGATCGAGTGAATCCCTCCCCACAGTCTGTGCAGGAAGGATGGTTGATTGAATCCCTTGTTCCACTTCTTAAGTATCTAGACAGAGACAGCAAAACTGGTGTGTTATGGTCAAGATTCCCGTAGACAAATTTCTTGTCATTTTTAACCTGTAAAAAGATTTACAAAATCCATCAATTGGGGAAGGACAACATTTCAGATGAGATCACTTTAGTTGCCACGGTGTGATCTGCCATCACACTGCTACAGTGAGGGTCAACCCAAGTTGGAGAGAGAGGTCATCTTCTAACTGGGCACAGTGCTGGTATCTGGAATGACCATCAAACTCTCTGATGCTCTTCCTGTCTCTATGAGAATGGGGCATTTCTGCCATCTCCAATCTGTGACCTGGCTCAGTTTGACTCTCTCCATTAGTATTATTCCCTGTTCCCACTGAGCTGCAGAAACACTGTCACACAAATACCCTTTGTTAACATGCAACTGGGATTTTCTTTTATATACTGTTAATTTAAAGTGCCACAGTTTTAACGCCATGTAAATATCTCCAACTCAGATGTCTGGTTGGTCTGCACAGCTGTTAAAAGGAATTAGAGTGAATATTAGTATTATTTAAGGTTCTTGTCACAGTCATTTAAAAGTACAACACAGAAACAGACCCTTTGGCCCATCTAGTTGGTGCTGAGCTAATTAAACTTTCTACTCCCATACCCCTATATTCCAGGTACCTATACAAACCTGTAACATGTTGAAATTGAGCTCGCATTCACCACTTGTGCTGCCTGCTCATTCCACACCCAGATGACCGTCTGTGTGAAGAAGTTTCCCTTCATGTTCCCTTAACGTCTCACCTTTCACCCTTTACCACCCCATCTCAGTGGTAAATGCCAGCTTGCATTTACTTTGTCTGTACCCCTCATAATTGTGTTTTACCTCCATCAAATCTCCCATCAATCTTCTACGTTCCAAGGAATAAAGCCCTGACCTCTTCAATTTCTGCTTATAACCCAAGGCTTACAGACCTGACAACATACTTGTGAATTTTCTCTGAACTCTTTCAACCACCAATGTCTTCTGCAAGTCAACATAACATCCATCTCCTGCACTCAGTTCCTTGGTTCATGAAGGCCAATATGCCAAAATCTTTCTTTCTGTCCCCATCTAACTGTGATACCACTTTCAGCGAAATATAGGCTTGTGTTCCCCGATCCCTTTCTTCAACAGCACTCCTCCGTGCCCTACCAGTCACTGTGTAAGACCAAAATGCAACACCTTTCACTTGTCCACATTAAATTCCATTTTCCACTTCTCAAACTATTTTTCCAGCTGGTCCAGTTCGCACTGCAAGCCATGACAGTCTTCTCGCAGTCTGCTAAACCCCGAGTCTTGGTTTCATCCACAAATTTGCTGATTCAGCCAACCACATTATCATCCAGATTACTGTGTGACAAAAGACCAAGTTATCAGAAGATTGATGCTGATAAGAGAGACAAAGAGAGAAACATTCCAAATGTTAATAAGAGAGAGGACAGAGATTAACAAAAAGAGACACAGTTCCGAGTATTGTCAGACCGGTTGCTTTGAACCTGAACTGTTTGAAGTTTGATGGACAGGTGATACCCCAGCAGGGGGATAAAAGGAACAGGTTCCCTAAGGCACGACACACACCACGAAACCACGTGATAACGAGACCCTGGAAGTGCAGTGTGCCCACTCACATGTTGGTGGGAGTTTTGGAGGTCTGGTTGCGGGACCGACCATAGACACACAGGGTGGAAAGGTACGGTCGGCGGGAACCTGGTGTGTGTCTCCGTCCTTGCCTGAGTGCCGGGTTCACCGCAGAAGAACGATCGTATCTGGAACGGAGGGGTCACAGTCGGTGACCTCAGAAGACATTACAAAGGGCTCGCCCGAAAGCTAACTGCGAGGAATATCAAAGGTCTGTTTGAAACTGATTTGAATATCATCATTCGCTCTCTCTCTCTCTCTCCCCAATGGCACAACAGCGATTACTGCCAACTGAACTAAACTGAACTGAACTCTGCGTCACATGAGACTGATCATTTTACCCCTAGACTGCGATAGAGCTTGATTGATCCTATTATCCTAGTTCTGTGTACATGTGTGTTTTATCATTGCTAACCTGTTGCATTTATATCCTTACTATTAGAGTACTATGCTACTTATTTCTTTAATAAAACTTTCTTAGTTCCAGTAATCCAGACTCCAACTAAGTGGTCCATTTCAGCTGGTTTGGCAACCCAGTTACGGGGTACATAACATAAGTGGGGTTCTCGTCCGGGATTTTGAACGCTAAATTTGGGACGGGGTAAATTGATTGGGTTAAAATTCCCGAAAGAAAGAAAAGGCAAACAGCAGAAATAGAGATTGAGGAATTTCTAAAGGCGCCAACCTTGGAGGCATTAGAGGATGCCAGGAAAGCAGAATTGGCAGCTGTGGCCAAATGGTTGAATCTTTTTAAGGGGAAGTCGACAATGAGGAGAGAGGAGATGCACAGAGCTATCATAGAGTATTATGTGTCTAAAGGTGTGTTTCCCCAAGGGGAGCTGCAGATGATATCCATTGGAAAACCTGGTGGAGATGCAGTACAGGTGCAGATTGAAAAATTGAGACTCGAGCACGAGTTCCAGGTAAGGCAGCTAGAACACGAAGAGAAACAATTAGAATGGCAAGAGAGAGAGAAACAGTTAGAATGGCAAGAGAGAGAGAGGCAGTTGGAGCGAGAAGAGAGGCAGTTGGAGAAACAGAGGGAAAGGGAATTTGAGCTGGAGAGGTTAAAGATGACGGCAGTGCAGGGGCCCATGCCGAACCAAGGTGGAGGGTTCAGGGCGACCCAGGAGGTTAGGCTGGTTCCCCCATTTGACGAGACCGATGTTGATCGGTACTTTCTCCATTTTGAAAAAGTTGCTACAAGTCAAGACTGGCAGAGGGATAAGTGGGCTGTTTTGCTTCAGAGCGTACTTAAAGGAAAAGCCCAACAAGCTTACTCGGCTTTGTCCGCAGAAGATGCCCAGAGGTATGAGGTGGTGAAAGAGACCATACTCAGGATTTATGAGTTGGTCCCGGAGGCATACCGGCAGAGGTTCCGGAATGCGAGGAAGCAGTGAGTTTGCCCGTGAGATGCAGACATATTGTGAGCGTTGGTGCGCCTCGAAGGGGGTAGAGGGGGATTATGACAGACTGCTACAACTGATCCTGATTGAGCAGTTTAAAGGTGTGTCCCTGAGGGTATGAGACCCTACCTAGATGAGAAAGAGGCAGACACTTTAGCCGCAACTGCTAAGTTAGCGGATGAGTACGCGTTGACACATAAAATGAAGTTTGCCCCGAGTAAAGGCTACCAGAAGGGTATTCGGGACGGCGGGGAGAGTCCGCCAGAAAAGTCAGAAAGTAAGCCAGGGACTAGTGAGAAGGATAAGGTAGACCGGGAGCAGTTTGGTAGGAAGTCTCCAGGGGTCGTATGCTATAATTGTGGGAAAGTCGGACACTTTGCGTCCAGGTGCTTTGCCCCAAAGGAGATGAGAAAAGGGCAAACAACGGTTCCGACTGGCTGTATTGAGCTGGTAAGCAAACCGCTAGGAGAGAAGAGGTCTGATAAAGTTCAGGAAGGGCGCCAGAGGTTTATCTCGGCCGGATTTGTGTCAATGAAGGAAGGGTTAAACCCAGTTCCAGTACAGATCTGGAGAGACACTGGAGCTTGTCAGTCATTGATATTAAAGAGTGTGTTAGACTTTAGTTCAGAGACCCAGACTGGGGAGGTCAGGGTCATAAAAGGCATTGGGAAAGGGACTGAAGCAGTACCTTTGCACCAGATACACCTAAAAAGCGACTTGGTCTCTGGACCAGTCACGATCGGGGTGAGGCCCAAATTACTGATGAAAGACGTGGAGGTCTTACTCGGTAATGACCTCGCCGGCGGAGAGGTGTACCCAGCAGTAAGAGTGACAAGCCAGCCTGCCAGCATTGAGGCCCGGCCCATGGACTCACAGGTTTATCCCGTTTGCGCAGTGACTCGGGGCATGTCTAGAAAGGCTGCCGAAGTAAATATAGAATTGGCTGAGACATTTTTACCAGCCTTGTATCAGAAGGGGTTAGAAAGTGAGGAGCAGCGTAGTGAAACGGAAATTAAGGTAGATTTATCATTAGCAAGGAAGGAATTTGTACAGGCACAGGAGCGAGACGAGGAGCTGATGGTTTTGGCGGAGACAGCTCTCTCCGAAGCAGAATTAAAAAGGGAGCCAGTGGGCTATTGTGTGGAGGAGGAAGTACGAAGGAAGAAATGGAGACCAAGTACCGTGCCCGCAGATGAGGAATGGGGGGTGGTGCCAAAAATTTATGGGGATGAGATTCTTAACCTGGCCCACCGGATACCCCTCGGTGGACATTTTGGGGGGAGGAAAACAGTTGGCGGAATCATGAAAGAGTTCTACTGGCCACACAGGAGGAAGTTTTGATATGCTAACAGCTTGCCACGATGGCGAACAAACCTAGTCAGTGCTATCATGAAAATTAATGAGGCTAGTGTGCCACCTGATAAGGGGAAAACCCATTTTGAAAAGATAAGTATGGTGCCGACCAGATGGGAGAAGTCTATTGTTTTGGCCAGCTATGCTAATAAGGTCTCTCCATTAATTCCCGAACAAAGCGACCCGCTAAGAGAGCTAATTAAACGGCATGCACACATATGTCCAGATGTCCCGAGGCGACGCAAAGAGCCGGGACATGGTGTTGTCGTCACATCAGGTCAGCGTAGTGAGCATCACCCCTATAGGATGATTAATTCAGTGACAAAAGGGCTAAAGAACACAGAAGCGTATATTGGCGATGTAGTGGGCTGGAGTGACACATGGGAGGAGCACAGTGTGGCACTGTTTAAATGGCTGTTTGAAGCCAGCCTGACAGTAAACCTTGCAAAAAGTGAACTCGGCCACGCGAAGGTCACTTATCTGGGATTTGTGGTAGGACAGGGGCAGCTGGCTCCGATGCAAGCTAAGGTACGGGCTATCTCTGAAGTCCCCACCCCAACAAACAAGGGAGCCCTGAGAAGGTTCTTGGAGATGGTGAGGTACTATTGGAAGTTTTGCAAAAAAAAACTTCGTGGATATTACCCACCCTCTTACTAAGCCCTTGCCAAAGAATGCTAAGTTGGTGTGGGACGACCCTTGTTATCTGTGTCCGGGATGAAAACCACTGAGAAGTTACACTGATCACAACTCATTAGTGTTTTTGGCCACTATGAAATATGCTAAGTTGGAGCCTGGTCTTAGAGGATTATTAAAATAACACATATAAGAGGAACGAAAAATGTGATTGCTGACTGTCTGTCAAGGGTTGACAACTTAAAGTTCTCTGTATTAGCCAAATAGCTGATGGACATGTATATTTGTGTGTATCTAATAGTGTATTCATGCCTATAATTTTTACCCCAGTAAAAATCCTTTGAAGGGTAGGGGTGTGACACCTGAACTGTTTGAAGTTTGATGGACAGGTGATATCCCAGCAGGGGGATAAAAGGAACAGGTTCGCTCAGGCACGACACACACCACGACACCACGAGATAACGAGACCCTGGAAGTGCATTGTGCCCCCCCCACACAAGTTGGTGGAAGTTTTGGAAGTCTGGTCGAGGGACCGACCATAGACGCACAGGATGGAAAGGTACAATTGGCGGGAACCTGGTGTGTGTGTCCGCCCTTGCCTGGGTGCCGGGTTCACCGCAGAAGAATGATCGTATCCAGAACGGAGGGGTCACAGTCGGTGACCTCAGAAGACATTACAAAGGGCTCGCCCGAAAGCTAACTGCGAGGAATATCAAAGGTCTGTTTGAATCCCATTTGAATATCATCATTCTCTCTCTCTCTCTCTCTCTCTCTCTCCCTCCCCAATGGCACAACAGCGATTACTGCCAACTGAACTAAACTGAACTGAACTCTGCATCACTTGAGACTGATCATTTTAACCCTAGACTGCGATAGAACTTGATTGATCCTATTATCCTAGTTCTGTGTTCATGTGTGTTTTGTCATTGCTAACCTGTTGCATTTATAGCCTTACTATTATAGTACTGTGTTACTTATTTCTTTAATAGAACTTTCTTAGTTCCAGTAATCCAGACTCCAACTAAGTGGTCCATTTCTGCTGGTTTGGCAACCCAGTTACGGGGTACGTAACACTGATATAGATGACAAACAACAACAGATTCAGCACTGATCCCTGTGGCACACCACTAGTCACAGGCCTCCAGTCAGAGAGGCAACCATCTGCTACCACAGTCTGGCTACTCATCAAATTTACTATCTCATCTTGAATGCTGAGTGACTAAACCTTCTTGACCAACCTCCCATATGTGCCTTGTTCAAGTCCGTGTAGACAACACCCACTGTATTGCCTTCATCCACTTTTCTGGTAACATCAACAAAAAACTCTTTAAGATTGGTTAGACATGACCTAACATGCACAAACCCATGCTGCCTATCCTTAATCAGTCCACATCTATCCAAATACTTATATATCTGGCTCCTGCACATACATTCTAATAACTTTCCCACGACTGATGTCAAGCTCACCAGTGTATAATTTCTTAGCTTATTTTTAAAGCCTTTCTTGAACAGCGTAACAACATTGGCTGTCCTCCAACCCTCCAGTACCTCACCTGTCACTAAGGATGATTTAAATATCTGTGCTTGGGCCCCGGCAATTTCTGTACTTGTCTTCCGCAGATTCCTAGGGAGAAACTTGTCAGGCCCTGGGGATTTATCCATGGTAATTTGCCCTAAGACAGCAAACACCTCCACCTCTGTAATCTGTACAGGGTCCATTAACTTGATGCTGCTTTGCCTCACTTCTATAGATTCTGTGTCCATCTCCTGTGTGAATACAGATACAAACATACTACTTAAAATCTCCCCCGTCTACTTTGTCTCCTCATATAGATTACCATTCTGATCTTCCAGAGTGAGCATATTTCTGTACTGACCTTCTCCATGTTTCTGTGACAGAGAAGTTGGCCAAACTTGATTAGAATCGGAAACTGGCAGGAATGACGACAGAGCAGTAATGGCTGGAGTTTCTGGGAGCAATTCCGGACGTGCATGGTAGATACATCCCAAAGAACTGGAAGCATTGTAAAGGCAGGACACAGCCATGGCTGAAATGAGAAGCCAAAGCCAACATAAAAGCCAAAGAGAGGGCAAACAAAAGAGCAAAAACTATTGGGAAGCTTCTAGAAATGAAGACAAGACAACTGAAAAAAATTGTTGGATGAGCTAAGGGCATGGAATTATGATATTGTAGTCATTAATGAGTCTTGGTAGCACCCAACAGTCTGAGGCATTTAGAGGAACAAAATATCCGGGGCCTCGATAGCTCTTGAAAACCAAGGTTCCCTGCCCCAGTTACCTTTCAACTTTTATTTTGGTGGGCACATTCAAAATCTACATCCTCAAAATTTCACTTCTGAAGGCCTCCCACTCACCAAGTACTCATTTGCCAGAAAACAGCCTGTCCCAATCCACACTTGTCAGATCCTTTCTGATGGCATCAAAATTGACCTTTCTCCAATTTAGAATCTCAACCTGTGGTCCAGACCTCTCTTTTTCTGTGTTTACTTGGAATGTCATAGCATTATGATCACTAATTTCTGTCACCAGCCCTGGATCATTTCCTCACAGCTTATTGTACACTTCTATGTGCTGATTAAGGGCACATTTGACAAACTCTACCCCATCTAGTCCTTTTACAGTATGGTAGTTGGGTCAATATATGGAAAATTAAAATCACTTAATATATCAACCTTTGTTTCTTGGCATCATCTGCGATCACTAGAGAAAAATTTGTTCTTCTAAATGCTTCAGACTGTTGGGTGTAACAGTCCCAGTCATGGCTATAATATCATAATTCCTCTCCCTGAAGTTTGAACAACATCTGTGTTGTGTCTAGATAACAATTTCTCCCTCATTGTCACAAAAAACAAAGGAGCTGATTGTGGACGGCAGGAGGAATGGAGACAGGCTAACCCCTATGGACATCAATGGATCTGGGGTTAAGAGCATGAACAGCTTTAAGTTTGTGGCATACACATCACCGAAGATCTCACGTGGTCCATACATACTGGCTGTGTGGTCAAAAAAGCACAACAGTGCTTCTTTCACCTCAGACCATTGAAAAGTTTGAAATGGGGACCTAAATCCAAAGAACTTTCTACAGGGTCACAATTGAGAGTATCCTGACTGGCTGTGTCACAGCCTGGTATGGGAACTGTACTTCCTTCAATCGCAGGAATCTGCAGAGAGTGGTGCGGACAGCCCAGCACATCTGTACACGTGAACTTCCCACTATTCAGGGCTGTAAAGAGGTCCTGAAGGATCACTGGGGATCCCAGTCAACCAAACCACCAACTGTTTCAGCTGCTACTATCTGGGAAATGGTACCACAGCATAAACGCCAGGACCAGCAGGCTCTGGGACAACTTCTTCCACCAGGCCGTCAAACTGATTAATTCATGCTGATACAATTGTATTTCTATGTTATGTTGACTGTCTGTTGCACATACTGTTTATTATAAATTACCATAAATTGCACATTGCACATTTAGAGACGTAATATAAATATTTCTGCTCCTCATGTATATGAAGTCAATTCAATTCAATTCACCCTCTCCTTTATCTGTTCTGTCATTCTGGCTCTCACCCTCCCTGCAACTTCAGTATAACTCCCCCACTAGCACTAGCAAGCCTTACCACTGGATATTAGTCCCCTTCTAGTTTTGTTCCTCTAACTATCGAATCCCGTATCACCCCTTTGACTTTCCTCTGCCAGGTAATCCCCCTAACAGTTTCTAAAGTGGTCTACCTGTTATTGTGTGGGATGGCCACAAGAGTACTCTGCGATGGCCATTGAACCTCATTCCCTTTCCTGACTCTCACCCAGTTTCCTGCGTCCTGCACCTCGGTGTAACACACCTCTCTTTATGTCATATCTATCACCCCCTCCAACTGCTGAATGATCCGGAATTCATCCATTTGAAGTTCCAACTCCGTAATGGGCAGTGTTACAAGCTGCAGCTGGATGCACATCTTGTATGTGAGGCTGTCGGACACTGGAGGTCTCCCTGCCTTCCCACCAATATCCCCTGTAATTTGTAATGACCAGTGTGCACAAAAATCTTGTGCTGTGCAATTTTTTGCCCAGTGACAACATGTGAACACTGAATTTTATGTAGAGAGGTATTCATTTCAACAGCCAGCAAATGACTGTCAATAAGAACTTGGATCTCCTCTGGGTTTGATCAAGTTCATCTGCTCTCTCACACAACCTATGTAACAGGCCTGTAGCGGTACTGAAGGATTTTCTCACCAGTGCTTTTGCACACTGTATATACATTGGCAGGCAAAAGTTTGGGCAGCCCGGTCAAAATTTCTGTTACTCTGAATAGTTAAGCAAGTGGAAGATGCACTGATCTCCAAAAGTCATAAAGTTAAAGATGAAACATTCTTTTCAACATTTTAAGCAAGATTAGTGTAGTATTTTTGTTTTGTACAATTTCAAAGTGAAAAAAAGGAAAGGAGCACCATGCAAAAGTTTGGGCACCCCAAGAGTTTTGAGCTCTCAGATAATTTTTACCAACATCTCAGACCTTGATTAGCTTGTTAGGGCCATGGCTTGTTCACAATCTTCGCTAGGAAAGGCCAGGTGTTACAAGTTTCAAAGCTTTATAAATACCCTGACTCCTCAAACCTAGTCCCAACAATCAGCAGCCATGGACTGCTGCCTCTAAGCCCCTGCCTAGCACTCTGAAAATTAAAATACATGATGCCCACAAAGCAGGTGAAGGCTATAAGAAGACAGCAAAGCATTTTCAGGTAGCTGTTTCCTCAGTTCGTACAGTAACTACGAAATGGCAGTTAACAGGAATGGTTGAGGTCAAGTTGAGGTCTAGAAGGCCAAGAAATCTTTCAGAGAGAACTGCTCATAGGATTGCTAGAAAGGCAAATCAAAATCCCCGTTTGACTGCAAAAGACCTTCAGGAAGATTTAGCAGACTCTGGAGTGGTGGTGCACTGTTCTACTTTGCAGTGGGGCCTGCGCAAATATGACCTTCATGGAAGAGTCATCAGAAGAAAACTTTCCCTGCATCCTCACCACCAAATACAGCATCAGAAGTTTGCAAAGGAACATCTATACAAGCCTCATGCATTTTGGAATCAAGTCCTGTGACTGATGAAGTTAAAATAAAACTTTTTGGCCGCAATGACCAAAGGTATGTTTGGAGAAAAAAGGGGACAGAATTTCATGAAAAGAACACCTCTCCAACTGTTAAGCACGGGTGTGGATTGATCATGCTTTGGGCTTGTGTTGCAGCCAGTGGCACGGGGAACATTTACTGGTAGAGGGAGGAAAAAATTCAATTAACTACCAGCAAATTCTGGAAGTAAACATCACACCGTCTGCAAAAAAAGCTGAAGATGAAAACAGAATGGCTTCTACAACAGGATAATGATCCTAAACACACCTCAAAATCCACAATGGACTACCTCAGGAGTCGCAAGCTGAAGGTTTTGCCATGGCCCTCACAGACCCCCGACCTAAACATCATTGAAAATCTGTGCATAGACCTCAAAACAGCAGTGCATCAAGACGGCCCAAGAATCTTACAGAACTAGAAGCCTTTTGCAAGGAAGAATGGGCAAAAATCCCCAAACAAGAATTGCAAGTCTCTTAGCTGGCTGCAGAAAGCGTTTACAAGCTGTGATACTTGCCAAATGGGTTGTTACTAAGTACTGACCATGCAGGGTGCCCAAACTTTTGCTTCAGGCCCTTTTCCTTTTTTTGTTATTTTGAAACTGTAAACGATGGAAAAAATGTAATCTTGCATAAAATATTAAAGAATGTGTAATCTTTAACTTTATGCCGTTTGGAAATCAAGTCATCTTTTACTCGCTTAGCTATTCACAGTAACAGAAAATTTGACCAGGGATGCCCAAACTTTTGCATGTCATTGTATGTGATTTTCTTGCTAAATGACGCTTTAAAAAGTCGGATTTCCAAACATCACTCCCCTTCTTCCCACTTGCAAATTCTCCAGCAACTTTTGCATCACCACAATACACACAGGTAACACCAGTTTTTGTATTTCACATAAATTCTTCCCGTGAACACTCCCCCAGGTGACTGACGGTATGATGAACTCAGTGATGGCAATGCCAATGAATATGAAGGGAAGGGCAGTAGTCTGTCTCATTGGAGTCTGGCACATTTATGATGAGAAAACTACTTGTCGCCCAGGGCAGAGGTGTTTGATATTATTATGTACCCAGAGAGAATGGGTCAAAACATGTTCTCACCGGAAAAAAAAACTCCAGAACAAGAGCAGGCAGAACAAGCAACGCACACAAAATGCTGGAGGAACTCAGCAGGCCAGGCAGCATCTATAGAAAAGAGTACTAATGCTGAGTTCCTCCAGCAATTCGTGTGTGTTGCTTGGATTTTCAGCATCTGCAGAATTTCTCTTGCTGCGGTTACAGGTTGAACGAAGGTGATTTTCTCAACAGCTGATAGAAAGATTTTGTTCTCTTTCTCCGAGTTCCTAATCCTTGCATTTAGATAGCTGGAGCTCAGCTCTGTCTGTGAGATCTATCTGCTCCCATTCCCTGACGTGCAGGAAGCTCCTCGGGGCCCGTGTACGAATCGTGGGACTGAGAGAGAGGAAAAAGACCTGCCCTGTCCCGAGTTTGCGGCCACGGTGTCCGGAGCTCACAGCAATTGCACTCAATTAGAGTCGAAACGGCCCTTACCTGTTCCGATGGTGCTGAGGCCGAATGAGTACTGCGCGCATGCGCAATTATCGGAGACTGCGGCAACCATGACGCCTGCGCATTTGATCGGTGCTGCAAGCGACAGCGAAATTTTAAACGCAAGGCTTTATGGGTAATCAAGCTGCCATTAAAGGTTTCTGCAAACACTGGTTCCATGTCCATACCTCAGTTTTTTTTGTGTGTAGAAAACTCAGCAGCTGTTTTAACGCAGAAAGCGGCTCCCATAAACAATACACTAAATATCAACAGGCATTTCGTGTATCTAGTGCCAAAGTACAGTCCTCTTACAAATGCAGATATGAAACACAAGAGATTCTGCTGTTGCTGGAAACACAGTGACGCACACACACAATGCTGAACGAGCTCTGCAGTTCAGGCAGCAAATAAGAAGAGGAGTACACGGTCTAGGCATGCTGAAGGGGGTCGGCTTAAATGCTGTCTACTTATTCCTCTCCACATTTGCTGTCTGATCTGCTGATTACCTGCAATATTTTGTAGAAATTAACCATTTTGTTTTTCAATTAACCAGGTTCCTAATGTTTCTCATTTTTCATTCATGGCCACATCCTGCTGGTCTGGCTCCTCTTCCTCCTCCTGCTCGTAACCTCCAGACCCCATCTCTTTCTGGAGCCCCAAAGCCCTGATTCATGCTGGCAACTCGTTTGTTTCTGACTCTGCTCCATCGAATATTCACTCGCCAGTCTGCTGTCAGACGTTAGAGGTGCATCGCACCAAACCAGCTGTCTGAGGCACAGTCATTTAAATGAGTGAAAATGACCCAAAATGTTGAAAATAGCAGGGACGAAGGAGCTGAACCAACTTAGTCCAGCTCTGGGGAAGCTCAAGTACTCAGTGAGCTCATCGTCTTCTTCCGTCTGGAGACAATCATGCAGGTGTATAAGATGATGAGAGGTATTGATCGTGTGAATAGTCAGAGGCTTTTTCCCAGGACTGAGATGGCTAACACGAAGGGGCAGAGTTTAAGGTGCTTGGAAGTAGTTCAAGGGAGATGTCAGAGGTATTTTTTTTACATAGAGAGTGGTGGCTGTGTGGAATGCACTGCCAGCAACGGTGGTAGAGGCAGATACAATAGGGCCTTTTTAAGAGAATCTTAGATAGGCACATGGAGCTTAGAAAATTAGAGGGTTCTGAAGTAGGGTAATTATAGGATAAATGGGCGGCACAACACTGTGGGCCGAAGGAAGGGCCTGTAATGTGCTGTAGATTTCTGTGATTCTGTGAAATTGAAGGGACATCTCTTCTCCCACGAAGTGATGATTAGTTGCAACCTGTTATCACAGGGAGAGAGAGAGAGAGAGAGAGAGAGAGAGAGAGAGAGGTGAACGGCAGCGATAGATCGTAAAATACTGATATGGAACACAACCATGGGCAGGGACCAGATGGGCCGAGTGGCCTCTCTGGTTTACATTATGAGT
The DNA here is from genome assembly GCF_030028105.1 of Mobula birostris. NCBI lineage: Eukaryota > Metazoa > Chordata > Chondrichthyes > Myliobatiformes > Myliobatidae > Mobula > Mobula birostris. The sequence goes on along the minus strand of NC_092382.1, from coordinate 40,428,625 downwards.
GTGGTAGAGACAGGGAGTACCCGAGACACGGGATTTGATACAGAACTGATTTACCTTTCACAGACCCACAATATTAAACACCAGTCTAGTTTAAGGCTAACATCAGCAGAACAGACTGCTCCAATGCTCAGTGACTAGGGTTCAGTCCTGGGTGCGATGAGCAGCCGCAAGAACTGCAGAATCTGACAGTAATAGTCCCTCATGAACCTGCAGCTGCCTTCAGTCACCGTGATGTTTAAGCATTAAACATAAAGCTTATTTGAACTTCCTCTCTGATGTGAAGTTGCTGGAGCTGCAGCAGCTGGGATGATTGTGTAAAACTCTTTGCTCACTCCGGACAGAAATGTGACCTCTATTTATTGTGAACTCACTGGAGCATCACAAGGTGGGTTAACTGAATGACTCTCTTCGCACACACGGAGCAAGTGAACGGCCGCTTCCCAGTGCGAAGCTGTTGGTGTATCTGCGATGGCCGACTGAATCCCTTCCAAAATGAGAGCCCGTGAATGACGTCACACTGCTATCAACGTCATGGCAATGTATCCAATCAGATGACGGACATGGACACGTGATCGGGCTCTCCTTGTAGCGAGTGGGGCGCTGTCTTCTCCAGCATCTCCGCCTCCACATTCAAGGATCGGCGGCATTCAAGCGCTGGTGAACTGACAGAAACAGCGGAACTAACGTGCTTGAGATTCGCGTACACAAATCCTTGCCCTTTTCTGTTAAAAGTTTGCAAAACACGCTTGATGGACAGCATTTCAAATTAGTTAATTTTAGTCTCCATGGTGACGTCGGGATTGTTACAGCGAGACTCAATTTAGTTTAAAGGAACAAAACCTCATTTTCTAACTGGCCACAGTTCAGGCATTCAGGCACAATATCAAACTCTCTGCTTTCCTATCTGTATCAGAATGGATCATTTCTGGCCTTCATCAGTCTGTGACTTGGCTCAGTTTCTCTCTCTCCTTCACGTTCTGAGCATGCGCCACACCTACTAAGATCACATTTTATTTACGCGGCTGCTTCTGGAAACTCTCCGTCCATCCTGGCATTGAATTCAGAGTCAGCAATGTTATTGAATCTCAGGAGTAGGTGATTAGGCTTTCTCATTGGAGATTGATAAACCGGCGGTAGTGTGTGTCTGGACCGGACCACAGTTGTTCACTGTTTTATGGCCTGACGGAAGCAGCGAGACGTGAAATGTCCCAGTCTATTGATGACGCAGAGAGAGTGGAGCTGGGGGAGGGGAGGCTATTCACATGCAATTTCGTAGCTTTGCAATCAGTTCATAGTGCACTGTGGTGCTGCACTGGCGGGGTCCCATTACTGGGATCAGGGCAAAGTCACTGTGGCTATCAGGATTTTGTGAATAAAGCGCCACTCTCCAACTTAGCAACTCGGGCCGCGGAGCAGGCCTATCGTTTGTATAATTGCAGTGCAATTCATGGCATCGTGATAACTAAATACTGTAGCCAACCACGGCCACTCTATCCAGGCCTTTCAATATTCGATAGCACTCATAAATTTGGCCACACGGCCATCAATGCTGTCATCCGATGCATTCACTTAGAACGCGAATAGAAACGTTACCAACACAGACTCCTGTGGAGCAACACGAATCACCGACAGCCAATCAGACAAGGCTCCCTTTATCCCCACCCTTTCTGACAGGTAACAGGTGACAGATGTGTGACAGTCTCGGCCCGAAACGTCGACGCTTTACTCCTCCTCGGAGAGGGTCACTGTCCTGATGAGTTTACCCAGCATTTTGATTGTTACGCCGGATTTCCAGCATCTCCAGGATCTCTGTATTTGGACTTGAACGTGCACATGACACAAATGCATATTCACATCGCTTATACTTTATTGAACGGGACTAGCAAAAAAAAAGATCGACAAAACAGTTGCAGATAAATTAAAATAAATTAAATAGCGGGAGGTTTGCTCTGTGATATAATCGAGTTTAAGCGGGAGTGAGCGTGATGGGGGGGGTGATGATGTCCGCGGGTGGAACGCCCTCTTGAACAGTCCCGTATCTCTATTGGTTGGTGCTCTAGATTGACATTTATCTGCTACCAATGGAAACAAAATATTGCGCGTCATATTACGACAGGTTCTTGTTGTCTGGGAGATGACAGGAGCACGGGTTGCCAGCTCGAGCCCCGGACCGCGGTGCTGACGAAGCTCCGTGAGAGGGCGCGTGGTGCAGTGGCCGGGACCGTGTAATGGCGCAAGAGAGCGATGGGGAGTCTGCAGGATGAGTGAAAGGGAACGGGAAGCTCGTCTTCTCTTCCGGACCGTGCTGCCTTGCAACCGTTTGATTCCGCAACCCCTGCTGGGGTCCGGAATTCTCACTGAAAATGGAATATAAATTCATATTTAGAGCAATATTAATGTTATGTACGGGAAACTAAAAGTTCACACATGCCTTCGCAAACACTCATTCGATTGGTTTACTCCAAATCAGTTGCAAACGATTCTCTTGTGAACAGAGCAATGTGCATACGTAGGCCATTCAGCCCCCGAAAACGGCTACTTCACGCAGTAATAAGGTCCAATAAGAATAATTCAAGTACAAGCGGGACGGCCATTCTTTTTGCTTGTGTCACTGTTTAGACTGGCTTTGGCTCATCGGGCTTAGGGGAGATCAGGTTTGGGTGATACATTGTCTTGTAAGTTACTCTCTCTCTGTCCTCACTTGTTCATTCCTCATTTGTTATGGCAGAGCAGATTAGTGTGAATGGCTCCTGGGCAGGGTTCTGTACTATGTGTGGGATGTGGGAAGTCTGGCAGACCTCCAGATCAACACATCTGCGCCAGGTACACCGAGTAGCGCCTCCCGAGAGAAGGTGTTAAGGAACTGGAGCTGCAGCTCGATGACCTTCGACTCACACGGGATAATGAGGAGGTGACAGACAGGAGCTAAAGTGGGGTAGGACTCTTAGGTTGCAGGAGACAGGTAACTGGGTGGCTGTCAGGAGAAGGTGGGGAAATGCACAGCCACTGTGACCGTTCCCTCATGAATAGTACACAAGTTTAGATGCTATTGAGGGCGACGACGTACCCGGGAGGAGCCGCAGTGACCGGCTGTCCGGCACTGAGTCGGGTGTTGTGGCTCAGAATAACCGAGAGATGAAGACAATTGCAGTGTTGATAGGAGATTCCTCAGTCAGAGGGAAAGCGACGATGTTCTGTGGGGGCGATAGAGAGATTCACATGGTATGTTGCCTCCCTGGGGCCAGGATCATGGGTATCTCGGATCGGGTCCGTGGTATTCTCAAGGGCGAGGGTGAGCAGCCCGAAGTCTGGTGAGCATTGGCAGCAATGACATCGGTAGACAAGGTGATAAGATCCTGAAAAGAGGTTTTAGGGAGATAGTTAAAGAGTTGAGAAACAACACTTCCAGGGTAGTAATCTCTGGATTGCTGCCTATGCCACGTGATGGAATGATTTAACAGGTGATGGCGAGACCTCACTTGGAGCATTGGGAGCAGATTCGTCTCCCTTGTCGTAGAAAGGATGCGCTGAAACTGGAGAGGGTTCAAAGGAGGTTCACAAAAATTATTCTTGGTTTGAAAGGCTTGTCTTAAGAGGAGCGTTTCGTGGCTCTGGGCCAGTATTCACTGGAATTCAGAACAATAAGGGGTGAAATTCTTGATAGAGTGGATGTGACGAGGATATTTCCTATGGTGGGAGAGTCTAAGACCAGTTGACACAGCGTCACACATTGACTGGGTCTTCCATACTCAAAAGGCCTAGATTCGATAGTGTTTGTTAAGTGTGTTCAGAAAAGTTTCCTTCATCGGTACATGGAGCTCCCAATGAGAGAGAGCGCGATACTTGATTCCCTGTTAGATACTGAGACACGGCTGGTGACAGATGATTGTGTCTGCGAATTCTTTACATCCAGCGATCACAACGACATTAGTTTAAAAGTAAGTATAGACCAGGTACGGTCTGCCCCGCGGACTGAAATTCTAAATTGGAGAAAGGCCAATTTCGATGATATCTGAAAGGATATGAGAATTGTTCATTGGGACACGCTATTGTCAGGCAAAGGTGTAATTTTGAGAGTAGCAAGCTTGTATGTGCCTGTCAGAATGAAAGGTAAATATAACAGGTTTAGAGAATTTTGGATTCCCAGAGATATTAAGGCATTAATTAAGAAAAAAAATGGAGTTGGTTAGCAGGTGTCGGCAGGTAGGGAGAACTGAGGTACTTCTGTGATACGGGAGATGCAAGAGAATGCTTAAGACAAGATCAGGAACGTTAAAGAAGACATGAGGTTTCCCAAGGAGACAATGTGATCTGGGATCCCAAGGAGATTCTACAGAAATGCAAAGAGAAAAAGAATTGCAAGGGACAAAATTGGTCCTCTGGAAGACCAGAATGTTAATCAATGCGTGAAGCCAGTTGAGGTGGGGGAAATCATACAGGTTTTGTTCTGCATCTGTATATATTAGGGAGACGGATGCAGAACCTGCACAGAATGTATAGAAGTGGGGCGAAGCAGATCATGGACCACATAGGTATTAAAGAGGCGGACATGTTGCTGCATTGAGGTAAACTCGGTGGAGAGACTCCCAGGGCCTGCCGAGGTGTTCCTTCCGAACTTGTAGGTGGCAAGTGCAGACATTGCTCGGATTCCAGCAGAGATACTTAAATCATCCTTAGCAACCGGCGAGGCACCGGTGAATTGGAGGATGGCGAATGAGACCTTAAGATATAGGAGCAGAATTGGGGAAATTGGACCAGTGAGTCGGCTCCGCCATTTCATTCTGGGTCATCTAATTTCCCTCTCTGAGCGAGTTCACACAACCATAAAATAAAGGATCAGAATTAGGTCACTTGCCCCATCAAGTGCATGGGTAATGTGTACTGTTGTTCCGCTGTTTAGGAAAGGCTCTCTGCTGACGTCAGTCGTGGGAAGAATATTGGACAGTAAGGGACAGGGTCTCTGAGTATTTGGACGGGCAGGGACTGATTGGGGATAATCTTTACAGGTCGTGTCCAACGAATATGATAGGGGTTCAAGGGGAATTTGCTGAGAACGTTGATGAAGGCAAGGAAATGGATGTTGTGTGTACAGACATTAGCAAGATATTTGACAAGGTCCCGCATCGGATGCTGGTCAAGAAAGTTCAGACACTTGGCATTCAATGAGCGGTAGTAAATTGTATTAAGTATTGGCTTTGCGAGAGAAGCGTGGTAGCAATTGCCTGTCTGACTGGAGACCTCTGACTGGTGGAGTGCCAAATGGATCCTCCGTTGTTTGCCATCTCCACCATTGATCTAAGTAATAATGTGGTGAACTCGATCCGCACATTTGCGGATGACACCATGATTGGGAGCACAGTGGAAATCGAGGAAGTCTACTGGATTCCTGCAGGATCTGAATCAGCTGTAAAAATGGTAGAAGGATTTTAATACAGACAAGTGCGAGGTGCTGCACTTCAGAAGGACCAACCAGGGTAAGATTTACACAGTGAATGGTACACTGGGGTGTGCTGTAGAACAAAAGGATCTGTGAATACAGACGCATAATTCATTTAAAGTGGCGCACAGGTATATAGGGGTTGAAATGAAAGCATTTGGCAGGCTGGTTTTCATAAATCAAAGTAGTGATCACAGGAGGTAGAATGTAGTGTTGAAGTTGTAAAAGACGCTGTTGAGGCCTAACTGGGAGTATTGTGTACAGGTTTAGTCATCTACTAGGAAGAAAACTATGAATAGGGTTGAAGCAGTCCGGAGGAAATTTACAGGGATCTTCTCGGATCTGGAGAACCTGAGTTAAAATGAAAGATTGGACCGGTTCACACTTTATTACTTGGAGCGTAGAAGATGGAGGGGGATTTGACAGAGGCATAATAAATAATGAGGAGTACATATAGGGTAAATGCACGCAGGCTTTTTCTACGGAGCAACACACACACACAACGCTGGAGGAACTCAGGAGGCCAGAGAGCATCTATAGAAAAGTGTAAACAGTCGACATTTCGGGTCGAGACTCTTCATCTGAACTGAACGTGAAATGTTTCTTTCTTTCTCTCTCTCTCTCTCTCTCTCTCTCTCTCTCTCTCTCTCTCTCTCTCTCTCTCCTTTCTCTCTGTCTCTCTCTGTCTCTCTGTCTCTCTGTCTCTCTCTCTCTCTCTCTCTCTCTCTCTCTCTCTCTCTCTCTCTCTCTCTGGTAGACTATAGCCTGTCAGTTTGTGAATGTGATCTGCGTGCTGGTCTGTACTCCTGTGAACATATTAAAATTGGGAATCATTCCCTTCCTGGCTCCCATTTTCACTACCACACAACTCCCTGGCTGGTTATAATTTTCAATCAATACGTCACTCCCTCCCTGTCAGCCAAGTTAACCGCGGTGTAATATATAAGTTTCTGCGTCTGCCCCTCCCCGACGGCCATTCCAACAACAGTGCATCTCAAGTTCGCGCGTCAGTCCTTCGATAGCGCCCATTTCCAAACAACCTATCACTCCCCACATGGGTACAATTTCTCGCCATTTGGAATGGGCGTCTTTTCAGAAAGATGCATTTCACAAATATTTCAGGCGCCGTGTTAATCAACAACCCGCTGATTAACCAATGGCGAAGGGGTTTCTTGTTGCAAGAATTGCCCGGATGGAAATACAATATTCAGTTGATGCTAATGTCAATAAATGAATAGTTATAAACCTCTCTGAATCGTACATGGGCGAATGGGTTTGGTTTGTTTTCAAGATGAAATTACGTGCCTCAGAACAGAGAGTCATATGAAACTACAGCAAAAAAAAAAAACAGGCCCTTCGGCCCGTCTAGTCAAACCCGAAAACAGTTAAACTGCCTACTCTCACCGACCTGCACCGTGACCATAATCCTCCATATCCCTGCTATCCATGTACCTACCTAAGCTTCGATTGAACGTTGAAATTGAGCTCGCATGCACCACTTGCTGTCACGACCCTCTAAGTGAAAAAGCACCCCAACCCCTGGTTCCCCGTAAACTTTTCATTTTTCAGCTTCAACCCATGCCTTCTGATTGTAGTCTATCCAACCTCAATAGAAAGAGCCTGCTTGCATTTACCCGCAGCTATACCCCTCATAATTTTGTATACCACTATTAATCCTCTCTCAATCTTCCACGTTCTAAAGAATACAATTTTACCCTGCTCAATCTTTCCCTATAACTCAGGACCCCCAGACCCGACAACATTCTTGTTTTTTTTTTTTTTTTCTGTTTTCTTTCAACCTTGTTTACAGCTTTTCTGTGGGTAGGTGACCAAAACTACACACAATTCTCCAAATTTTACTTCGCCACTGTGTTATTCAACTTCAACATAATATCCCATCTCCTGGACTCAGTACGTCGATTTATTAAATACCAACGTACCAAAAACTTTCTTTACGATCCTCTCTTCCTGTGGCACAACTTTCAATAGATTATGGACCTGACCTCCCAGATCCCTTTGTTCCATGACAGTCCTTAGTGCCCTACCGTTCACTAAGAGCTTTCCTGATTGGTCGGACAGAAGTGCAAATCATTGCACTTGTCTGCATTAAATTCGATCGGTCATTTTTCAGCCCATCTTTACAGCTGATGCAGATTCTTCTACAAGCCACGTTGTCCACTATACCCTCAAATTTGGGGCTATCCGCAAATCTGCCGATCAGTTAAGCACATCATTCCAACTCATTGATATAGATGACAAACAACAAATGCCAAGCACTGATTACTGAGGCACACCACTAGTCACAGGCCTCCGGGCAGAGAGTCAACCCTCCACTAGCACTCTTCCAAAGCGGAATCCTGAATACCGAGCGACTGAACGTTCTCGACCAGCCGCCCATGCTGGACTTTGTCAAAGTCTTGTCGGCAACATTTCTTTCATTCACTTTCCTGGTAGCTTCCTGGAAAAACCCTGTAAGATTAGTTAGACATAACCTACCACGCACGAAGCCATCCTTATGAAGATACAATCAGCAGATATTGGAAATCCAAACAACACATACAAAATGCTGGAGAAACTCAAAATATCGGAGAGCATCTGTACAAAAGAGGACAATCGGCGTTTCGTGCCGAGACACTTCATCGGGACTGGACAGTGCAAGTTTGTCCAAATACATATATATCCAGTCCCGTAGAATAGCTTCCAATAATTTTCACACACTGATGTCAGACTCACCGACCAGTAATTTTCTGGTTTGTGTTTACAGCACTTTGTAAACAGTAGAACAATATCCTCCAATCTCCCGGTACCTCACCTGTCGTTAAGGATGTTTTGAATATCTCCGCAAGGGCCCCATCAATTTCTGCACTTGTCTTCCGCAGGGTCCGAGGAAACATCTTGTTTGATCCTGGAGATTTATCCTTTCTGATTTGCCTCAAGGTGGCAAACGCTTCCTCCTCTGTAATCTGTTCATGGTTCATGAAATTGATACCGCTTTGCCTCGCTTCCATAGGCTCTGCTTCCGTGCCCCGATGAAATGCAGATGCAAATAATTCATTTTAGGTGTTCGACAACTCTTTTGGCTCCACAGATGGATTATCACTCTGGTCTTCAAGAGGTCCAATTTTATCCCTTGCGATCCGTTTGCTCTGAACATGCCTGTCGATTCCTCAGTGATTCTCCTTCATCTTATCTACTAGAGGAACTTCTGCCTTCTTGCAGCCTCCCGGATTTCTTTCTTGAGCTTTCTCTTGCACTTGTGCTTTCTCTTGCACTACATAAGGACCGCATGTGATCCTACTTGCCATTATCTGCTTTCTTCTTTTAACCTGCGCCTCAATATCTCTTGAAAATCAGGGTTCCTGCACATGTTATCCTTACCTTTTATTCTGATCTGCACTTGCATGTTTGTAGTGTAAACATGTCGTTTTCGAAGGTCTCACAGCTTCCAATTATATTTTTGCCAGAAAGCCACCTGTCGCAATCCATACCTGCCAGATCCTTTCCGATACCATCAAAATTGTTTTTTTTTTTCAATTTAGAATCTCAAGCCACCTGTCGGATCTAACATTTTACATACTTACTTTGAAATTATGGGCATCATTGTCACTGGCTGCAGAGTGTTCCTATACACAATCTTCTGTCCCCTGCGCTGCCTCATTCTTTAATAGCAGATTCAATATCGCAGGCTCGCTTATTGGAACCTCTGTGTACTGATGAAGGAAACGTTCTTCGACGCGCTTGACAAACTCTATCCCACCTAGTCCATTTACAGTGTGGGATTCCCAGTAATTATTTGGAAGTTAAAATCACCTACTATAACAAATTTAAGTTTCTTGCAAAGGTCTGCAATCTTACAAATGTGTTCCTCTAAATCCCTAAGACTGTTGGGACGTTTGTATTAGAGCCCTGTTAACATGACCACCTTTCTTATTACTGAGTTCCACACATAACCTCCAGGCTGAGTCGCTGGTGAAGAAGGCGAATGCAATGTTGGCTTCATTTCTAGAGGAATAGAGTATAGCAGCAGGGATGTGATGTTGAGGCTCTATAAGGCGCTGGTGAGACCTCACTTGGAGTACTGTGGGCAGTTTTGGTCTCCTTATTTAAGAAAGGATGTGCTGACGTTGGAGAGGGTACAGAGAAGATTCACTAGAATGATTCCGGGAATGAGAGGGTTAACATATGAGGAACGTTTGTCCGCTCTTGGACTGTATTCCTTGGAGTTTAGAGGAATGAGGGGAGACCTCAGAGAAACATTTCGAATGTTGAAAGGCATGGACAGAGTGGATGTGGCAAAGTTGTTTCCCATGATGGGGGAGTCTAGTACGAGAGGGCATGACTTAAGGATTGAAGGGCGCCCATTCAGAACAGAAATGCGAAGAAATTATTTTAGCCAGAGGGTGGTGAATCTATGGAATTTGTTGCCACGGGCGGCAGTGGAGGCCAAGTCATTGGGTGTATTTAAGGCAGAGATTGATAGGTATCTGAGTAGCCAGGGCATCAACGGTTATGGTGAGAAGGCGGAGGAGTGGGACCAAATGGGAGAATGGATCAGCTCATGACAAAATGGCGAAGCAGACTCGATGGACCGAATGACCGACTTCTGCTCCTTTGTCTTATGGTCTTATGGTCTTACAACGCCTCACTAGTGAAGTTCTACAGTCTGTCCTGGCGGAGCACTGCCATGACATTTTCTCGTACTGGTAACGCTGCCCCTCCTATATTAACCCCTCCCGATCTGTCACGTCTTAAATAATTTGATCCCGAAGTAGGTGTAGCTTATTTGATCAAAGTGTTTGAGCTGAAACTCGCCCTGAGCCGGACAGCCCCGTTCATACACAGGGTGGAGCCCTCAACCCGGCTGGATCAAATTCACAGCCTGGGACTGGCTGAATAAAACGGAGAAGCTTCGCCCCGCTGGTTGCGTCAGAAAAATAAGGAGGAAAAGTGAGATCTACACGGAAATCCAGACAGAAACTATTTGGGAACGCGAGGGAACATTCATACAGCCTCTGTAATTCAGTCTGTGTTTGCTGCATTTGTCTTAGTCCTCTCTCCTCTCTCCCGCTGACCGACCTGTACCAGGCTGGGGAGGAGGTGTGGGACCAGAACTGCGGACTGCCTCATTAACCACGGCTCATCCGGACCTGTCTGTCTGTAATGAGCGACGGACACTCTATAACCGAATAGGGTCGGGAGCAGCAGCGCAGACTGAATTCCGGCGCAGGGTCGGCGCATTTCTCATCCGGGACCGCACTGAACTCCCTCCGGTTTCAACATCAGAGGTACTGCAAATGTTGTCTCCGATTCTGCAAATCCGTGAGCGTGTACAGCGGGGTTCGGCTTTTGTCGGGAGCGGGAGGGAATACAAGGGGAGAAGGGAGCTCTGACACCTTCAGCCAATTAATTGTTGACCAACTGCGTTAAAAGAAACTCGCGCACGGATAGTGATATCTAAAATGTCCCACGGGCCAGGGCAGGATCCCTTCTCCTATTTCTCCCTCTCCCTCTCCCCCCACCCCCCCCCCCTCTCTCTCTCTCTCTCTCTCTCACACACACACACACACACACAGTAGGACCCGATGACAACTACAACAGAAGAGCTGAAGGGGACTCAGAATACCAGAGGGACCGTGACATTTTACTGTTTTACTGATCGAGACGTCGCAGTGGAGAATGCCGCTGATCGATTTATTTAATTAAATCCTAACAATGATATTTAAACTGCAAATATGGGAGTTTGAAGTAAAATTAAGTACTGGAATCTCACAAAGTCTGCTAGCAGTTGTAACAAGTAGTCATTCAGATTGTAGACATTGGGGAACTTTCTTTTCTATATCATAGGGAGATCATTTTTTTTCTGTAACAGAAATGCTTAAATACAATATTAAACGAGTTTTGTGCACAGTTGAAGTGGAATGTAGAACTGGTTTGTTTGGTTTCAGCAGAGAAGCCGCTCCCTGCTCCGAGGAATGTCTGCGTGACGGAATCCGCCCTGCGGATAGGGAGCAGTTGGCAAACAGAGAAATCGCGCTGTCAGTCTCACAGAACAGCAACACCGGCCCCTCCCCCACAGCTACTAAATATCCTTCGCTTGGTTTTCTGGTAAGAAATTGGAAGAAAAATATATCCAGACGGAGACAGAACATTCTTGGTGAATTGAGGTGAGACTAATTCAGCTTCTGATCTTTATTTCCGATCAGCACGTTATCTGTGTTTCGGATCAGTGAATAAGAAGTCATCAGATCCATTGTAACGCTCCTCTGGTGGTGGCGGTGTTAGTGATCCTGCAGTTTTCCGTCTGTACGTGTCAGATTTTCCACAGTTTATATCAAGATTAAAAACTCTTCTGCAACCAGCGGTTACAATTTCAAAGCAAGCGTGTGAAAAGCTGTTTAGCCAACACGAGTTCCGTTTCCAAAACTTGTCATTTCAAATGAATTTATGTTGTATTCTCTTTGAAACTGTTTATTGTAGGTGTATCGAGCTGATCTAATCAATGCCATGTAGAAGCAAAGTCTTTGATTCTGTTCAAGGCTTCGATACATGGAGGAATATGTTCAAACAGTAGAGTAGCAGACGGAATTAGGAGTCCTCGTGCAGGACTCCCAAAACATTAATTTCCAGGTCGAGTAAAGAAGGGAAATGCAATGTTGGCATTTATTTCAGGGGGAATAGAATATAAAAGCAAGGAGTTAAAACTGAGCCTTTATAAGACACTAGGCTGGCCGCACTTGGAGTAATGTCAACAGTTTTGGGCCGAATATATTAGAAAGGATGTTTTGTCATTGGAGAGGGTTGACGAGGATGATTCCTGCAATGGCGCTGTTAACATTTAAGCAGCGTTTGGCAGCTATGCACTTGTAGTCACTGGAGTTTATAGCAACGCGTGGAGAATCTTATTGAAACCCACCAAATGTTGAAAGGACTAGACAGGGTGGATGTCTCTTATGGTGGGGTATCCAGAACTAGCAGGCACACCCGCAAAATTGAGGAGTGACTTTTTAGAGCAGAGGTAAGGATGATTTTTATTGAGCCAGAGAGTAGCGAGTCTACTGCGGTGGAGGCCAAGTACGTGGATATATTCTGTACCGGTCCCACCTTTCCTGGAAGAGAGCCCAATGATCGAATCATCTTATGCCCTCCCTCCCACACGAACTCCTTTGCCATGTATTAAACTGTATAATCTTCCTACTCCTGGCCTCACTGTCACGTGGCACGGGTAGAAATCCCGAGGTCACAACCCTGGAGCTCCTGACCTTTAACTTAAGCAACGAACTCCTCACTTGAGAAAATGGCTTATCACCATTGCATAGGAAACCACAACACAGACGCTGTCCCTGTCTGACTTACTCACATCCGCGTACCCTCCGGGCTCACGCTCTTCCTGAACAGCCCTCTTTCTTCAGTCAGTATCTGCAAGATCATAAAATAAACAACTGAAATGATCTGCTAAAGAGTTCCAGTACTGGTGACTATGTTTTCCCAGTTAAAACACTCTCTTCTTATTCCCTACCTGTTAAAAGGGGGACGTTGATGGCGGAAGCGGAGATAAATGCAAGACACAAACAATGAAGTAACAGGACTAGGTTAATCGAGATAGCAAGGTGAGTCAGGAAGAAACGACGCTGGACATTGACACAGGCGCTGGACGAGACTAGGATTCGGGCCCTGGGCTAGGACGTGGACTAGAAACATGGGACCCGGATGGGAAAATAAGAACGAGGAGCCTGGCATAGGAACACGGAACTCCGAAACCAGAGCATGGACAAGGACATGGAATCTGGGTCTTGACTCAGAACCGGAACCCGGGTCCAGGCTAGGACTCGGGACTAGGATCTTGGAAATGACAGGACGTGGCTACAGGACAGGACGTGGTACTCCAGCACAGGACGAGTTACCACAGCAGCGGGCTGGGCGAGGAACTCCTGGGTGGGGCGAGGAAGCGGAACTAGATGAGGACACGAACCTCAGATTTGGACAGGGTTGGAACACGACGTCTGGAATTGATCTTGGAACACAGGAACACAGAGCCTTAGTCTTAAACTGAACGCTCAGAGCCTTGGATGTGGACTGGACACTCAGAGCCTTGGATGTGTACTGGACGAGGTATTTTTGGGCAGGCCGAGGTACTCCAGGGAAGGACGTGGATCTTGGACTAGGTTTGGCTCGGTTCTTGGATTCGGCTTGTTGGGTGCAGAGCCGGGACTCCTCCTTGGAGCGCAAGGCCGGGACTCTTTCTAGGACGTAGGGCCGGGATGCTTTCTAGGACGCGAGGCCAGGATGACGGCCGAGGCCACTTGCCCAGGGAACTGCTGAGGTACTCCTGGACTGGACGAGAGACTCCTGGACTGGACGAGAACACAAAGCCTTGACTTGGACAGGACTGGAACATGGCACCTGGGACGTGGAACACAGGAACACAGAACACAGAGCCGGGACCCCTCCTTGGAAACAGGACTTAGGGCCAGGGCCTTACACAGTGTCAGGATCCCTCCTTAGGAACAGGACCTAGGGCTAGGACTCTTCTTTGACATGGACACTGAAAACGGGGACACAAAGAGATAGTTCCAAACTCAACGGTAGATAGTTTCTTATCTTGGCGTGGCAAGGCTCCTGTCTCACTCCGGCAGTTGAACTTGACAGGCATGCAGGCGAGGCTGCAGAAGGAAGAGGAAGGGAACAGTCCAGCAGGGAAACTTGGTTTGAGAGGTATTTATGTGCCAGCCCAAAACGGGAATCAGGTGCCTCAATTAAGGCACCCAAAGGAACAAGAGAACACAGGGAAACCCAGAATAAGGAATCGAAAGACCGGACCGTGAACCGGAATGCAGACTTCTTGGACCGGACCATGACACTACCCTGCTCACGTTCACTTTGCCAACTCCAGATATTCCGCCAGATCCGAACCCACTGTGAGGACATTTACATCTCACAGGACGCTGTTCAAATCCCTGTCCCACTCTAATGCAGAGGTCACTTATACCCCACCCCACTTCCTAATCTGCAGTCGCAGCCCATGACGGTTACAGCTGTTTCGAGACCTGAGATTCTGGGGCTCTGTAACAAACACAATGTTAATAACAAGATGCGACAGTAATTAAGGTGAAAAGTGAATTGTTGGTTCCTGAAAGGACACATATCCCGTCTGATCCAATGGACTAGATCCTCCCTAGTTTACAACTTAATTTTCCCTAGGTGATGGAACTACCAATCAACTCACATTCTCCCCACCAAAGTCTACAGTCCCACGCCCTTCCCCCAACTTACCTAACACCCAGAAATCCACCCATAACTTCTACCCACACACAGGCAGATCCCCTTCACCCCAAACCACCACCCAGCTCTGGGAACCGCAAGTAACCGATCCCACAGCTCGGGCTCCGTTGCAAAGTTAAAACCGGCCTCTGAACCGGAGAGGCCGGAGCCTAGAGCCTAGAGCCGGTAAATTTGCTGTTGACACAAAGGTTGGGGATGTTGTGGATAGTGTGGAGGGCTATCAGAGGTTACAGTGGGTCATCGATAGGTTGCAAAACTGGGCTGAGAAGTGGCAGATGGCGTTCAACCCAGAGAAGTGTGAGGTACTTCATTTTGGTAGGTGAAATATGATGGCAGAATATAGTATTAATGGTAAGACTCTTGGCAGTGTGGAAGTTCAGAGAGATTTATCTAATAAGACCCCGGACTGGTCCATTCTTGCCCCCCCCCCCCAACACCACACCTATCCTCAATTTGTCTGGACCATTGACCCCATCTCCAGCTCAACAGTCTATCGGTGTTTGCCCCCAATGTGGTGAATCCCTCTGCTCGCCACCACCGTGGGCTCAGACATTTCCACAAATGAGCCCCTCCTGTTCCCACCGTGAGAAACATCCTGTCCGCTCCCTCTCACATCACCGTTATCCTTTCAATAAAATCCACCCCACCCCCCTCTGCTGGGAATCCTCCCTCCCCGGGAAACTGGCATCAATCCAACGGGCGGAGCGGTCTCCTCCTACCTCTCAGCTATACATCATTCTCCGGCCACAGAGACTCATCACAAACGCCCCTAATTTCTCTCAGGGGAAATTGAAATAAATCAAATACCGTGACATTTGCTCTGTGTTTTGTTCCGCTTTAAGGGGGATTTTGGAGCCGAAGCGGGAGACATCGTCAGTGGTGGTAACGCCCTCTCGACTGGCCCACCTCCGCTATTAGGGGTAAAGAAGTGATTGACTTCTATTTGCATCACTGGGAATAACGTAGCTCGTAAATACTCTGTTGACAGCGGCGGAGGGACTGAGCTAAATTGAGTACAGTAGTACAAACCGTTAAACCCGTCTGAGCGCGGGCCGGGCAGCGCGTTTATGACGTAAAATACCGGACTAGTGACGTCAAATCCCGATGTGCGTCCGGGCCTCCACGTCCTCATCCAGGTCATTTATAAATATCACGAAGAGCTGGGACCCAGAACAGATTGATGAGGCACACCACTGGTCACGGACCTCCATGCAGAATATGACACGTTTGCAACCACTCTTTGCCTTCTGTGGGAAAGCTAGTTCTGAATCCACAAAACAATATCCTCTTGGATTCCATGCCTCCTTACTTTCTCAATAAGACTTGCATGGGGTACCTTATCTGATGCCTTGCTGAAATCCATTTACACTATATCTACTTCTCTACCTTCATCAATGTGTTTAGTCACATCCTCAAAAAAAAAAATCAATCAGGCCCTAAGGCACGACCTGCCTTTCACAAAACCATGCTGACTATTCCTAATCATATTATGCCTTTCCAAATGTTCTAAGTCCTACTTCTCAGGATCGGTTCCATCAACTTACCAACTACTGGAGTAAGACTCACTGGTTTGTAATTTCCTGGGCTATCTAATATTCAATGACAGGACCGGCTGGAGGGGCCGAGTGGCCTGCTCCTGTTCCTGTTATCTGTGTGTTTAAAGAAGAGGAATAACGGGCCCCTTCTTCGGCCTGCAGGATTTCCCAGCGGGTGTTGTAACCATCGGTGTTTGAGGCCAATTGTTCCCAAATGGTCATCAATTTAGCTGAGAGGGCAAATTCAACATATCCAAGTCTGTTATCGACAAATAATGTAGAATTATGTATCGTTAATGACACAAAACCGATATTTTAATATTGTTGCTGACAGAGAATTTTATAATTGATGTTCCATGTGTTATCTGAATGCACGTGTCTGTGATGCTGCTGCAAGTCAGTGTTTCTCTGTACCTGTACCTTCCCGTACTTGTGCACTTGGCAATAAATTCAACAGGACCTGAGAAAACGTGGATACATAGAAACATAGAAAAGCATACAGCACAATACAGGCCCTTCGGCCCACAAAGCTGTGCCAATCATGTTCCTATCTTAGAAGTACCTAGACTTTACACATAGCCCTCTATTTTCCTCAGCTCCATGCAGCCATCCAGGAGTCTCTTAAAGGACCCTATCGTTTCCGCCTCCACCACCGCCGCCGGCAGCCCATTCCACACATCTCAGTGAGATCTGAGTAGTGATGATCATCTTGGGACCTCGGTAGTTTGAAAAAAATGCAAGACCCTTTGGAGTGTCGATGAGCACGGGGATCTTGGAGCCCCAGTTCATTGTTCCCTGGAAGTGACTACACATATTGACTTTATTATTTACTACGCATGCTTAATTTTATTATTCGAGGCATTGAGTTCAGAAGTCAGGAAGTTGTGTTGCAAATTTATAAAATTCTAGTTAGACCACATCTGGAGTATATCATACAGTTCTGGTCGACCCATTCTGGGAAGCATTTTGAGGCTTTGGAGAGGGTGCAGAAGAGGTTTACCAGGATATTGCCTGGATTAGATGACATGTTCCTATCTCTCAACATTAGCAGAGATAGGAACAGACAAGTTAGAAAAGCGTTTAAGTGGAGTACGGGGAGTATGGGTATAGCATGAGGTGGAGGATAAATCCTGGCTGAGGGATTGGAGCAGGGGGCAGGGTTTCAGATTTCTGGATCATTGGGACCTCTTTTGGGGCAGCTGTGACCTGTACAAAAAGAATGGGTTGCACTTTAATTCCAGTGGTCCAATATCCTGGAGGGGAGGTTTGCTAAGGATACTGAGGAGAGTTTAAACTAGAATTGTTGGGGGGGGGGCGAGACCGAACTGAAGAGACTGGGGAAGAGGCGGTTGGCTCACAAATGGAGAAAGCTTGGAGACAGTGTGTGAGGGAGGATAGGCAGGTGATAGAGAAGGGACGTGCTCAGACCGATGGTTTGAGATGTATCTATTTTAACGCAAGGAGAATTGTGAACAAAACGGATGAGCTTAGCGCGTGGATCAGTACTTGGAAATATGACGTGGTGACCATTACAGAGACTTGGATGGCTCAGGGACAGGAATGGTTACTTCAAGTGCCGGGTTTTAGATGTTTCAGAAAGGACAGGGAAGGAGGCAAAAGAGGTGGGGACGTGGGACTGTTGATTAGAGATAGTGTCACGGCTGCAGAAAAGGTGGAGAAGTTGGTAAAAGAGGGATTGTCTACGGAGTCTCTGTTGGTGGAGGTTAGGAACAGGAAGAGGTCAATAACTTGACTGGGTGTTTTTAATAAACCGCCCAATAGTAACAGGGATATCGAGGAGCAGATAGGGAAGCAGATCTTGGAAACGTGTAATAATAACAGAGTTGTCGTGATGGGAGAGTATAATTTTCCAAATACCCATTGGCATCTCCCTAGAGCAAGGGGTTTAGATGGGGTAGAGTTTGTTAGGTGTATCCAGGAAGGTTTCGTGACACAATATGTAGAAAAGCCTACAAGAGGAGAGACTGTACTTGATTTGGTATTGGGAAATGAACCTGGTCAGGTGTCAGATCTCTCAGTGGGAGAGCATTTTGGAGATAGTGATCATAATTCTATCTCCTTTACAATAGCATTGGAGAGAGATAGGAACAGACAAGTTATAAAGGCGTTTAATTGGAGTAAGGAGAATTGTGAGGCTATCAGGCAGGAAATTGGAAGCTTAAATTGGGAACAGATGTTCTCAGGGAAAAGTGCGGAAGAAATGTGGCAAATGTTCAGGGGATACAGTAGTTGTGTGGAATTCTGCACAGGTACGCTCCAATGAGACAGGGAAGTTATGTTAGGGTACAGGAACCGTGGTGTACAAAGGCTGTAATAAATCTAGTCAAGAAGAAAAGAAAAGCTGACAAAAGGTTCAGAGACCTATGTACTGTTAGGGATCTAGAAGATTATAAGGCTAACAGGAAGGAGCTTAAGAAGGAAATTAGAGAGCCAGAAGGGGCCATGAGAAGGCCTTGGTGGGCAGGATTAAAGAAAACCGAAAGGCATTCTACAAGTATGTGAAGAGCAAGAGGACAAGACATGAAAGAATAGGACCTATCAACTGTGACAGTGGGAAAGTATGTATGGAACCGGAAGAAATAGCAAAGGTACTTTATGAATACCTTCAGTATTCACTATGGAAAAGGAGCTTTGTGACTGCAGTGATGACTTGCAGCAGACTGAAAAGCTTGAGCATGTAGATATTAAGAAAGAGGATGTGTTGGAGCTTTTGGTAAGCATCAATAGACAATAGGTGCAGGAGTAGGCCATTCGGCCCTTCGAGCCAGCACTGCCATTCACCGTGATCATGGCTGATCATCCACAATCAGTACCCCGCCCCTGCCTTCTCGCCAAATCCCTTGACTCCACTATCATTAACAGCTCCATCTAACTCTTTCTTGAAAGCATCCAGAGAATTGGCCTCCACTGCTTTCTGAGGCAGAGCATTCCACAGATCCACAGATCTCTGGGTGAAAAAAAAAGTTTTCCTCAACTCCGTTCTAAATTGTCTACTCCTTATTCTCAAACTGTGCCATTTGGTTCTGGACTCCCGCAACATCGGGAACATGCTTCCTGCCTCCAGCGTGTCCAAATCCCTTAATAATCTTACATGTTTCAATCAGATCCCCTCTTATCCTTCTACATTCCAGTGTATACAAGCCCAGTCGATCCAATCTTTCAACATATGAAAGTCCCGCCATCCAGGGAATTACACTTGATAACCTACGCTGCAGTCCCTCAGTAACAAGAATGTCCTTCCTCAAATTCGGAGACCGAAACTGTACACAGTACTCCAGGTGTGGTCTCACCAGGGCGCTGTACAACAACAAGAGGATCTCTTCGCTCCTACACTCAACTCCCCTCGTTATGAAGGCCAAGATGCCATTAGCATTTTTCACAGTAAGCTGTATCTGCATGCTTACTTTCAGTGACTGATGAACAAGGACACCTAGATCTCGTTATGCTTCCCCTTTTTCTAACTTGACACCATTCAGATAGTAATCTGCCTTCCTGTTCTTGCTACCAAAGTGGATAACCTCACATTTATCCATATTAAAGTGCATCTGCCTTACACCTGCCCACTCACTTAACCTATCATAACCTCCCCCGCACATTCCACACTGCCACCCAGATTTGTGTTATCTGCAAATTTGCTAATGTTACTTTTAATCCCTTCATCTAAATCATTAATATATATTGTAAATAGCTGCGGTCCCAGCACCGAGACTTGCAGTACCCCACTAGTCACCGCCTGCCATTCTGAAAGGGACCTGTTAATCCCTACTCTTTGTTTCCAGTTAGCCAACCAATTTTCTATCCATGTCAGTAGTCTACACCCAATACCATGTGCTCTAATTTTGCCCACTAATCCCCTATGTGGGACCTTATCAAAGGCTTTCTGAAAGTCCAGGTACTTTACGTCCACTGGCTCTCCCGTGTCCATTTTCACAGTTACATCGTCAAAAAATTCCAGAAGACTAGTGAAGTATAATTTCCCCTTCATAAATCCCTGCCGACTCGGATCGATCCTGTTACCGCTATCCAAATGTGCATAATGCAATGAGATTACAAATAAATATGGAAAAGGAGAGCTCTGGACCACGGGGTGAGATTCTAAATTGGAAAAAGGTCAATTTGATGGTATCAGAAAGCATCTGACAAGTGTGGATTGGGACAGGCTGTTTTCTGGCAAAGGAGTACTTGGTAAGCGGGAGGCCTTCAGAAGTGAAATTTTGAGTGTGAAGAGTTTGTATGTGCCTGCCCAAATAAAAGTTGAAAGCTAACTGGTGCAGGGAACATTGGTTTTCAATTGATA